>NW_024381311.1:0-51839 GCF_016835505.1 Polypterus senegalus
GACCTGAATATAATTGAAAATCTGTGGTGTGAGTTAAAGAGAGCTGTCCATGCTCGGGAGCCTGAATGAACTAGAGATGTTTTGTAAAGAGGAATGGTCCAATATACCTTCTACCACAATCCAGACTCTCATTGGAACCTACAGGAAGCGTTTAGAGGCTGTAATTTCTGCAAAAGGCGGATCTACTAAATATTGATTTCATTTCTTTTTTGTGGTGCCCAAATGTATGCACCTGCCTGATTTTGTTTGAACAATTATTGCACACTTTCTGTAAATCCAATAAACTTCATTTCACTTCTCAAATATCACTGTGTGTGTCTCCTATATGATATATTTAACTGACCTTTTTTATCGTAACAACCAACGATTTATACAGGAAAATAATGACTATTAACAAAGTTGCCCAAACTTTTGCATCCCACTGTACCTAGGGGTAAACATCACAAGTAAACATTAAGCTCTATATCAACAAAATTTCGCCGTCTGCATGGAAAAAATTAAACAAGACTTGCATAGATGGTCAACTCTTCATCTCACTCTATCTGGAAGAATTAACCCTGTTAAGATGAATATTCTTCCTAAGCTCCTTTTTTTATTTCAAAACATACCAATATACATTAATAAATCATTCTTTGAGCAATTAGATTCAACAATAACCTCATTTATTTGGAATTCAAAACATCCACGCATCAAAAGAAGCGACCCTACAAAGACAAAAGGCAGAAGGCGGCATGGCTCTACCTAATTTCCAGTTTTATTACTGGGCAGCAAATATACAGGCGATAAGAACCTGGACACAAATAGAAGAACATACACAGGCTTGGACCGCAATAGAAGTAAAATCCTGCAGTACTTCTTTGTATTCCTTGCTCTGTGCTCCAATAAACACACGTTATCGGCAATACACTAATAACCCAATTGTGCTCCACTCACTTAAAATCTGGAACCAATGTAGAAAGCATTTTAAGACAGAGAAGCTTCTATATGTGTCACCCCTGCAAGAGAACCACCTCTTTCAACCTTCACAAACATATGCAGTTTTTAATATCTGGAAAAAATTTGGAATTAACTTGCTTAGAGATCTTTATATGGACAACGTCTTTGCATCCTATGAACAATTACATTCCAAATTTAACATTCCAACTACACATTTCTTTCACTATCTTCAAATCAGGAACTTTGTTAAACAGAACCTTCCAGATTTTCCTCATCTTGCACCCTCATCCATGCTGGAAAAAATATTGCTCAATCTCAAGGAATTAGACTCCATCTCTACAATATATAAAATCATTTTACAATCCCTTCCTTTCAAAGATCCAAGAGGACACTAGGAAAAAGATCTCTCAATTAATATATCAGAAAAGGTGTGGAAAGTAGCAATGCAGAGAAATCACTCGAGCTCCATTTGCGCAAAGCATACAATTATACAACTCAAAATTATATATCAAGCACATCTGTCTCGACTAAAACTCTCCAAAATGTTTCCAGGGCATGATCCAACCTGCGAACGTTGCAACCAAGCCCCAGCCTCACTGGGTCACATGTTCTGGGCCTGCACCAAATTAACATTTTTCTGGACAAAAAAATTGAATTACCTTTCAGACAGCCTTGGACTCACAATCCCTCCTAACCCATTAACAGCTGTGTTTGGGGTTCTTCCAGAGGGGCTTAAAGTGGAGAAAGACAAACAAATTGTAATTGCATTCACTACACTTTTGGCACGCAGACTCATTCTGATAAACTGGAAGAACCCAAACTCTCCTCTTTTAAGTCAGTGGGAAACCGATGTGTTATATTATTTGAAATTGGAAAAAGTCAAATACTCAGTTAAAGGATCCGTACAGACTTTTTTCAAAACATGGCAGGATTTAATCAGTAATATTTTAAAATAAGTTCATAAAGCACAGAGAATTTATTAATTTAGGTATGTTTACAAGCCTTAAATTTTACGCCGTTTGGCTTGCTCTCTCTCAGGGGTGGGGATCGATCTGTTCTTAACTCAATTTTTCTTTTTGTAAAAACTTGATTGCTTTGTATGGATTGTAATAAAATTAATAAAAATAAAAATAAAAAAAATAAAGAAAAATAATGTATTAAAGTTTATTCCGAAGATTGTCCAAAGTTTCTATATTGGCTTCCACTTAAACTAAATCCTGCTCTAAAAGACTAATGTTCTCAGTCCTATTTTCATAAAATCCTAAAATATGAATGCATAAATCCTAGTGTGTACACATCTTAAGACGCATGGCACCAATAATTAAACAACTAAAGTTTATAGGTCTTGTTCTCTCTCTCTCTTGTTCTTTGTTTAAATAGGTATCCTGTTATCTCAATTCAAGATTACACACACACACACACATATATATATATATATATATATATATATATATATATATATATATATATATATATATATATATACTGTATGTGGGCTGCACGGTGACGCAGTGAGTAGCACTGCTGCCTCGCAGTTAGGAGACCTGGGTTTGCTTCCCAGGTCCTCCCAGTGTGGAGTTTGCATGTTCTCCCCGTGTCTGCGTAGGTTTCCTCCGGGTACTCCAGTTTCCTCCCACAGTCCAAAGACATGCTGGTTAGGTGCATTGGCAATTCTAAATTGTCCTTAGTGTGTGCTTGGTATGTGTGTGTGTGCACGCCCTGCGGTAGGATGGCGCCCTGCACAGGGTTTGTTTTCTGCCTTGCGCCCTGTGTTGGCTAGGTTTGGCTCCAGCAGACCCCCGTGACCCTGTGTTAGGATATAGCGGGTTGGATGATGGATGGTGTCACAGATGTACGGGGACACTGCCCGGTCGGGACGCCTGAACAGTCCCCAACTAGGACAATACTTCTCCTCGGCCACGAGAGGGCAACCGTCCGGGTCTGTTTGGGAGCCACAAAGACGGAGCTGGGATGCCCGTGAGAGAACATGGCCACCGCCAGGGGGCGCCCGGACAGTTGGAGAATCCTGGATGGCAGCAATTCCGCCACACCAGGAAGTGCTGCCGGAAATAATTCCAAGAAGGCCCGGAGTGCTTCCAGGTGCTTTCCTGACACTTCCGCCACACCAGGAAGTGACGTCAAGGGGAGCACCAGGGGCTCATCCGGGTCATGATAAAAGGGGCCGCCTCCTTCCAGACATTGAGCTAGAGTTGGGAGGAAGGAGACGAAGCTTGTGAGGAGGAGGAGGAAGGAGGTCGAGAGAGAGAGAGAAAAAGAAAGAAGAAGAAAGGAAAGAGAGTTGGTGAGAGAAGGCATTGTGGTGCATTGAAAAAATAAAATAAAGGAGTGTGCTTTGGACATTCTGGTGTCAGTCTGTCTGTGTTTGGGGATGCGTTCTCCACAATGGCTATATTGTATGTCTACTTTAAAGGGACAGGACAAACTGCTTTATTAAAAAAAGATTGTTTGATTGCTATTTGGATGAATATGATGAATGGTTTTGATTAATTTTGCTGTATTTCTATTTTGTATATTTTTTAAACATGTCCATCTATTGTAAAGGCCAGCCCTGACGCAAACAGATGTAGAACACTTGTTCAAAGCACACAGGTCTTTTGTTTTCTTTTTCCCCCTTGTGGAAACGTCTTCCCTGTTCCCACAAGCACAAATACACAGTCATAAACACCAAAACACAATTCTTTTATCTTTTCTTTCTTTCTTTCTTTCTTTCTTTCTTTCTTCTCCTTCTGGCAAGCTTCGTCTCCCTCCTCCCAACTCTGGCTCCTGGAGTAGTGACTGCTGGCTCCTTTTATAAGTCACCTGGAAGTGCTCCAGTTGCTTGATTGCTCGTTTCTGTCTGCACTTCCGGGTGTGGCGGAAGAACCTCCCACACAGACTCAGGATCCAATGCAGCTCCCCCTTGTGGCACCCCTGGAACCCAACAGGGCAGAAGAGAACTCCATCTCCCATGGAGCCCTGCGGGTATCTGAGGCAACACTGCCATCCAGGGGGCTGCCATCTAGCGTCCCGGGGAGGTATTGTGCAGCCCATACCTGTTCCTCTGGACCATATGCAGAAGAGGTGTCCTGGCTGGGCATGGGCCCCGGCCGTCCGCCACACTATATAAGAATAACGTGAATTTAACTGAATCAAATTAAATTTGCCCTTCATCTGCAACAACCCTGGCCTAAAATCCTGAATGTGAAAAGGTTATCATTCAAGGAACACAGTATCTTTATCTTTTGTAGCTTTAGCAAACTTTCAAGGAAGTGAAGTAATTTCTTTCACATTAACTTTTAACTACAAAACTTAGTTTTATCTAACACGTCACTTTATATCCCCCTCCAAGATGAAAAGGCAGTCATTTTCAAATGATATTGTATGTGCTTGTATCTCCTTATATTGCATGAATATACCACTTTTACACACTGTAGTGTATTTTCTCTACTCCCGAAATGACTACTCTTGTTTTGCACAGTTACTCCTTTTCTTCTTTCATAGCAAATATTTTGTATTTCTCCTTGTTGTGATGTAGGATTTTGCATATAACTTGATAAATGTTTTGTATGTCTTTATTTATAATTTAGGCAAACCAAGTGGTGAGAGGTATTCATGTTTGCCTTCCCCCATCCCCCTTTTTACGACTGTCTCTTTGTAATTTTATGACAGGATTTGGGGGGATGTGTCTTAAACCAGTTTGATCTCCCACACAAAGCCAGGTTAGTGTAATATATGGTCTTGGGGTTGGGCAGGAGATAAGATGTTCTATTTCACCCATTGGTCTGAGGTATGGCTGTTTGGAATTGGCTTGTCTCAGAGGCCTTCAAGTACCATGATATCCTATTGGTTCTAGGAATTGGAGAGAACATCTATAAATGTACTTGCTCAACCACATTCTCTCTCTCTAACTGACCCACATATGAAGAAGCATCTCTCTTGCTAACCTGTGATGATGAAGACAACACAATGAAGAGCACAGCTCAGCAGCCATATTGAACAGACATGTGACTGAAAGCCGAGCACCAACGATGCCTTAACTAGAGACATTTTTAAGTAACTGCAAGTCTGTGTGCCACCTGAATTACACATCACCGTTTGATCAGGTTGTATGGTTGCCAATATTCAAATGTACTTTGCATTTTGTTATTATTTATGAATATTATCAGTAATACATTATTTTATGTGTAACTTAACTCCTGCTTGTCTTTTTACTACATCTAATTGCCTGAGGTTATAGATATAGAAGGGAAGGTGGGGATAAGTTATATACAGTGGTAAGTCTGTGAGATTAGGCATTCTAAGGCTACATATTAATAATACCATAGGGGAAAGTAGAGCAATATATATTACTCTACCAAGATAAAACAATTGGCGTAGTCGGCAGGATTTTGGGGTAACCATGTTTTGCACCCTGTTTGCAAATACTGTTTTGATGTATGTGGTTGTTTATGTATGTGAATTTTAGGGCACCCAGTGTACAAATGCGGTGGAAGTAAAACTTTGTTTGGTTGCTGAATGGAATATAACCAACAAAGTGTAGAGACTTCATGTGTGTCACAAGGACACCCGCATGTTTGTTAGTGCTGGTGGTATTGAGTCCCTAATTAAAGTGCTAGGGAGTGGTGAAAGACGCATGCGTCATTCATACGGCATTTAAGTGGTTAAAGTGCTAGGGAGTGATGGGACATGCATTCGTCATTCATACGGTACTTATTCGTTTAGGATCTTTGTGTATGTATGTGTATGTTTGCTTACAGGGGCAAAAGTAGGCCAACCCATAACGAATTTGGCAAATTGTATTTGAGTAAATTGTAGACTTAGAAATGCCTAAGTTCATTTTAAAGTCAGCCATCATCCAGTGGAGTGGCAGAGGGAAGCAGGCTAAAGCTAGGAAACCTGTAGTTCAGGTAGAGAAAGCAGAAGCTGAGCTGAGTGTGCCACAAAATGGAAGGGGGCTGGAAGGATTAAAAGCAAGAAAACAGAGATCAGGTTTAAAGAAGACAGCTGCTGTTATAAGAGGCTTACTAGCTTGTATTATTGGTAATAAGGAAGATCATGATAAGGAAGAAAATAGCAAAGTGACTGAAAGTGAAAGTTATGGAATGTTGAGTGAGAGTTTTGAAAGATGTAACAGTTGGTGTGATAATTGTGAAATGTTAGCATGTAGAACATCCACTGCTAAAGTAGAAAGCAGTGAAAGAAGTGGAAACAAAGAGAGAAAACCACCCATGGTAAAAGTTAGGGCAGTAGTAACCAGATCAGACTGGAACTCTAAAACATGGGTGGGTGACTTACATGAGACAGATGTGTGCTCAGATAAAGAGTGGGAAAGTGAGTGTGAGGAAAAGGAGAGAGATGAAAGGAAGGGAAAACAGCAAGGGTGTTTTCTTCCTTTATTCTCCACTGCACCACAATCTCCAAGTAATTCTGAGGTCTGTCCAGTATTTAAAGAGCATGCTACACCGATAGGTATTTCACCACTGTTAGGAAAGGTAACCAGTGCTGCACTGAAATTTGATTTAGGACAAAGAGATCAGATAGAAGGCAGAGGAGCTGGTGAGTGTGAATGGCAATTGTTGACTAGAGGGCATGAACTGGATATTGGCATATTGATACTAAGTAAAGAAAGTGTGGAATTAAAACAAAGAACAATGGAAATGAAAGGAATTCAAGTGCTTGTGTGTGAAAGGTCTGAATGTGCTAGTGCAAGAATGGCTGAGTTGGAAAGAAAGTGCAAGTTTTACAAGCTCAGGCAGGAAGCCAGGAATGCACAGGGGTGTGAGGGTCCTAACAGCTGTGCTAGGGCCAGCAGTAATTAAAAAGAACACACACTTAGGTTCAGTAATTCGAAACCTGACTGACCAGTTGTTCAAAAGACAGCCTATGACTCTCCATGCAATAAAATGGAGAAAAGTGAGCTGGTCTTTAGTAAAGAACACAGGTCAGTTTTAGCAGAAATGCTGGATTTAGAACTTGGGTTTTGGAGAGGCTTCAGTCCACACTTTCAGGTATTAGTTACCATACAATAAAAAAAAGGACACACGGGCAATAAATGAAAAAAATAGAAGGGTAGCGCAGGAAGACAGGAAAGGAAAAATAGTTATTTCTGTTTCAATTTTCTGGCCTTTTGCAATAGTGCTACTTCTATTGTAAGGTTTTATGGACTTTGGTTTGGTGCAGGTAATAAATAGTGAAGGCAATTAGCAGAGTAAAATCCATGCAGGAGATCGGGTTACCATTGGCACATTGGAGTGGCATGGCACTAGCGGCTAAGCTGTTCCAATGAATGCCTGGAAGCAAAGTTTGAGTTTTGGCACCAGGTCGACAGCCAAGAAAATGAGATGGACAGAAACTGCTTTGTCACCTTCCATTTTGCAGACCTGCCTACATAGCAGAATGAAGAAAAGACAACATGCAAAGACCAAAGACAAAGACATGAAGAAGAATTGAAGAGACAGCAAGAAAAAGACACTTACTGGGGTTTAAGTGAGTAACAAGTCCACAAGTCATGCAATAATAAGGCTAGTCACAATAGCTATAGTTTAAAAGGAAAGGTTTGTTCAATACTGCAGCAAATTTATATTCCAAGGGGTGGAAACTGAACAAACCAGTTAGGAATGTCAAAAATAAGGGGATTAATTTTGGGCTCATAAAGTATACATCCTGGGTATTAATTAATTAAGTGGGATAATTAATATAATTAATAATATTAAGGAAAATGTATACTAAGAAAATTGGTGAACTTTTCAGGAAAGCAGGTGCAGCTGATACATTTGCAAGACATATGGGCTCCGATGTTTAGGTATAGTCTAATTGGGAAAATATGGAAGCCCTGCTGAGATTGTCGGCTGTGGTACAGGCACAGGACCAGTGGGCCAATTCTAACCTGAGGTGTTTAGCACAATGAGTATGCATATGGTGAGCAAACAACTCTAGGGGTGGCCTACGGGGGGAATGATGAGAGTTGCAAAGCTTTGATGTCTCATGGTGGTGATGCCAGCCTATACTGGTAAAGGCTGATGGCAGTCAAGAGTTGCACCATGGGTAGAAAAGCACAAGAGGCAACTAAGTCAACCCCAAATGTGTGCAGAGGGGCCACAGATGTTGGTTTGTGAACAGTTTATGCAGTGGCACATGGGCTGTCACTTGGGCAGAAGTGGTTGTACTGGCACCTGTGGCATGTTACCTTTCAAATTTTGATGTTAATTGTACAGTTGCATATGCTTAGATAGTTTGGGACAGGGGTCTAATTAGCAGTTAGACAGAGAACAAGTACAGATTAAAAATTCACACAATAGACTCAATTGTAGTGGGCTAGTTTAGTGGAAGGTGTGGACTTGTCTCATTTTGAACCACCAGATCTGATGACATATGGAGAGTGCAGAAAGAGTTGACGCAAGCTGGAGCAGATACAAGTCATCGGGAGCGCTTCCAAGTTCTTCAGATTGTCTTTGAAATAAAGAAGATATGTAATGGACAAATGGTCACGGACAACTTTTAACACTGGGAGAGCAAATACTGCAAATCAATGCACAAGTTATGCATCAGACTCTTGAAACAATTTAAAGACATTGTGTATAAAGACACTGTACAAAACATTCATCGGGGTGGAGTGTTGTGATGTAGGATTTTGCATATAACTTGATAAATGTTTTGTATGTCTTTATTTATAATTTAGGCAAACCAAGTGGTGAGAGGTATTCATGTTTGCCTTCCCCCATCCCCCTTTTTACGACTGTCTCTTTGTAATTTTATGACAGGATTTGGGGGGATGTGTCTTAAACCAGTTTGATCTCCCACACAAAGCCAGGTTAGTGTAATATATGGTTTTGGGGTTGGGCAGGAGGTAAGATGTTCTATTTCACCCATTGGTCTGAGGTATGGCTGTTTGGAATTGGCTTGTCTCAGAGGCCTTCAAGTACCATGATATCCTATTGGTTCTAGGAATTGGAGAACATCTATAAATGTACTTGCTCAACCACATTCTCTCTCTCTAACTGACCCACATATGAAGAAGCATCTCTCTTGCTAACCTGTGATGATGAAGACAACACAATGAAGAGCACAGCTCAGCAGCCATATTGAACAGACATGTGACTGAAAGCCGAGCACCAACGATGCCTTAACTAGAGACATTTTTAAGTAACTGCAAGTCTGTGTGCCACCTGAATTACACATCACCATTTGATCAGGTTGTATGGTTGCCAATATTCAAATGTACTTTGCATTTTGTTATTATTTATGAATATTATCAGTAATACATTATTTTATGTGTAACTTAACTCCTGCTTGTCTTTTTACTACATCTAATTGCCTGAGGTTATAGATATAGAAGGGAAGGTGGGGATAAGTTATATACAGTGGTAAGTCTGTGAGATTAGGCATTCTAAGGCTACATATTAATAATACCATAGGGGAAAGTAGAGCAATATATATTACTCTACCAAGATAAAACACTCCCATACATACAAGAGTCATCTACTCCCATTATGCACTACAAGGAATGAAGTAATAATATAATTAATTGACCCAAGCAGCTTTAGAACTGTAAGCAAAATTATATTAGTAAAAAAATAATCTTTGTTCAATTATGTAAAGTGACATTAACAAAAAACATTTAAAATGACTGTGAAAATAAACACTAATCATAATGTTTCTTTTGCCAAAAAAGAAAACAGTAATATTGAGCCCTATGAAAAAAATCATGACAATTACAAGAATAAAGACACAGAGATTGACAGCTCAGCCACATGAAACAGGGTAGGTTAACCTAATGATTTTTCTATTAGTAGTTCATACACTTAGCTCAATACTCTAATTACAAGAGTCCCTTGATGTTCTAAATCATCCATGACAGATAAGTAGTCTGATTTAACTATTATTAGGCTCACTGAGAAAAAAGCGAGGAGAAAGTTGATTAACAATAGGTGTTCAAATCCATGGAATAATTACAGTATAAGTTAACTTCAATTGCTTTTACTCATAACAGAAAGTTAAACTAAACACACAATTTTTTAAGATTTATTCTGCCTGACAAGCTGAAAAAATACCATTTATTTTTAGGAAGTACAAAATCAAAATAAATTATTGGATTAATGGATGACACAAGAAAAATATTTATTCTAATTATTAATGTTTTTATTATGTTTTGTGATGGACAGCTGGCGGTCCCATCCGGCCGGGACATCCCTGAAAGAAAATAATGGAAGAAGGCAGTCTTTGCCGGGCACTGCATCCCCCGGGACGCTAGGTGGAAGCTCCCCGGATGGCAATGGTTCCCTGGATTCCCTCAAAGCATCCTGGGATGTGGGGTCCATTTCCTCAGCCCTGTTGGGTGTCGTGGGTGCCGCCAGGGGGAGCTCACAAAGAACCTGGGGACTAATACTGATACAACAACCCAGAAGTACTTTGGAGTCACGAGGACAGAATCCTGCAGTACATCCGGGCTACTTCAGAACTAATGATGTTTTGTTTGACCCGGAAGAAGAGAAGGAACACTTCCAGTTCGAGGACTATTTAAAGGACTGGTCAAAACCCAGCAGCAGAGCCAGAATTGGGAAGTTGGGTGACAAAGCTTCTGGGAGTGTAGGATTGTATTGTGATTATTGTTGTTATTATTACTATTATTGGAGAATTGTGGAATGTGTCGTTCTTTGTGCACTGTATCTGAAGAAAGATATTAAAGAATTATTCTTGGTGCTTTTACACGTGTATCCTGGATGTCTGTCTGCTGGGTTTCACGGGGCAACAGCGACCCCTAGCATCCACAATTGGCGTAGTCGGAAGGATTCTGACCTCCGCTTTTGGTCAGAAAACCTTTTTTAAAATTAACATGGACAGAACCCCCAGGCAATGACACACAGAAACCACCAAACCCATTTCGCCGGTCCATCATGGGGAAAAGGAAGACTAAATCGATAGACAGAAGTCAGGTGCTCAACGTCCCCTGCACCCAAGATATATGGTGGAGTGACACCAACTTACGGGTGAAAAATTTTCTGGGTGCCGACAACCAAGACGAGGTATGTGCTGGGGAAGGGATCGAAAACATCTTTAAAATAATCTACTTTGTCTTGTGCTCATGCCTCGTAGACGGCACACATCCGGAGTTCAAAATAAATATGGAAAATCATCCTGAAGACAGTTGTACACTCTCTGAAGAGAGTACGAATCTGAAGAGCGTCCGCGGTCGGCTAGCAACAGACATGTGACCAGCCCCGAAGCATCACAGGATAGTGACGGTCAACCGCGGCCTATAGGCTGGAGTCAAGACACCCCAACGGACGTGGATTTTCCGAAAAAGGAGGGGAAGGCAGACGAAGCATGGCACACCATAAAAGAAGGTAAGGAGGTTCGGGGAGTGACCGATCGATACGCCAAAAAAATGAGTCAGGCGGATTGCGGTCGGCCTAAAGCTAGTCTCCGAAACTCCAATTCCCAAAAGGCAGTGCAAGGCCCAACTGCGCAGGCTCAGGATACGCTTGTCAGCTCGCGGCTGGAGGACAGTTTTTGAAAATCCAAACTTGTAACCAGATGATCAGGAAAAGGACTTTAATGTGCGGGAGCTAGAAAAGGTAATTCAACCTTTCAAAAGCCTTTTTCAGGTCATCACCTCGATGAAAAAGATCATTGAAGAATTGGGAGCGACAGCCAAGGCACCTTTAAGGCGGGTGGATGAATATTTACGCCGCTTCGGACGGGAACTTCCACAGATGACAGATTCGGCGGTACAGGTGGGTGCAACCGGTACCGTACATGAAGTTGGGACTCCGATGACAAGGGCAGCACAATCGTCTAGTATCGGCTACCAAGTAATCTTGAGTCCCACAATTGATATGGGGGTGATGATGAGTGTCTCACAAAAAGCTAAAGGGGTGCAGACAGTAAGTGGTCTCTCTCTTACTCATAGAAAAACATAAACTGTGATCAAGCCCCAGAAAGAAAAGGAGTACCCGCAGGAAAAGCAGGGAACTCCTGACAAAATAAAGCGTGTGTGGACGGGATGCTCTCCACGTGCATAGGGAGATAGTCCGCCCTCAGCTGGACAAAAGGCAAAGCGAGAGTTACCAGCCTGCTTCCAGTCCCGCAGGACATTATACTCAGGGAGGAGGCTGTGTTATGAATGCCATCAGCTGGGCCACCTATGGCGAGAATGTCCAGGGAGAACCGGGGAGGCTACTAAAAGAAAGCAAAAGAGCCATGTCTCCCCATTGTTCTCCTGCTCTTGTCTTTCAGGAAGGAGCCATGGTCCGGTCAATGCAGATAGACCCTTCCAAGAAAAGACTACCCTATCGGGGCTGGCCGCTTCACATTATAATGCTCAGCTGGAGGAGGTGTACTGTGATGGACAGCTGGTGGTTCAGCCCGGCCAGGATGTCACTGAAAGAAAAGAATGGTGGAAGGCAGTCTTTTAAGGGCACTGCATCTCCCGGGACGCTAGGTGGCAGCTCCCCTGGACGGCAACGGTTCCCCGGATTCCCTCAAAGCATCCTGGGACGTGGAGTCTGTTTCCTCAGCCGTGGGTGCCGCCAGAGGGAGCTCACAAAGAACCTGGGGACTACTACTGTTACGTCAGCCCGGACGTTCTTCAGAGTCACAAAGACAGAAGCACACAGTACTTCCTGGCTACTTGAGAACTAATAATGTGTTGTTTGACCCGGAAGAAGAGGAGGAACACTTCCGGGTCGAGGACTATTTAAAGGACTGGTCGAGACCCAGCAGGATAGCCAGAGTTAGGAGGTTGGGTGAAAAAGCTGCTGGGAGTGGAGGATTGTATTGTGATTATTGTTGTTATTATTATTGGAGAATTGTGGAGTGTGTGGTGCTTTGTGCACTGTATCTGAAGAAAGATATTAAAGAATTCTTCTTGGTGCTTTTACAAGTGTGTCCTGGACGTCTGTCTGGTGGGTTTCATGGGGCAACAGCGACCCCTAGTGTCCACAGCTTATATTTATAAAAGCTACACTTAGGCACAGGGATTAAGAAGATATACCTGCCCTAGTGACATTGTTCAACTAGTTTAATTCTTTATATAGTAGATAACATCTCAAATAATCCAGTTCTATGCTAAATTCATGAAAGTTCAATGAACTGAGGAAACAATTTAATTTTGGATATGTTTTGATTAATAGCTGATGTAGGCAAACAAATGAAGCCATTTAAATTTCAAGACTGCTATTGCATTTCCTGTTTATTGCCAATAATGAATAATATGTTTTATTGGTGCTCATTTAAGAAATGCTAAAAGTTTCCATGTGAGAGCAGCAAAGATCCTTAGCAACCATATAATTTTGAAAAAGAACCATTCAATTTGGTCTTTTTTCATATATTTCAGATCAAGCTCAGTATTAGGATTTAGGAAATTCAGTTTCCACTGAATATGGTAGATACTGGTTGCGTGGAACAGAAGATTTTATTTTTAAAAGAAATGCGTGACAGCTTAAAATATTAAGGAGAACACATTTGGCTTAGTGTATGGTTATTGAACTGAACTACAAATACTTTCCCACCACTGACTTAGTTTGTGACCCTCAGCAACATGGTTAGAAATACATAAAATAAATGAATTAGCTAAAAACAAAGACACATATATATATATATATATATATATATATATATATATATATATATATATATATATATATATATATATATATATATGTGGCAGTAGAGGGCGCTAGTGCTCCCTTGAACCCTCAGGTACAACTCCAAACACCGGATAAAAGTCCCAGACTTTTTATTTTCCTTTTTCACAGTGCACCAAGCACCCTCCATACTACTCATAAATTAGTACAACAAACACAATAATCTCTTCTAACAATAAACTCTCCTGCTTGCCCAGACACTTGCTCCTCTACCTCCCAGCTCGACTCAATGTCTGGACTGAGGCACCGTCCTTTTATAGCCCCTAACCCGGAGGTGTTCCTGTCCCAACAGTCCACAGTTCCTTATTCCTTCCGGGTCAGGGCAAACAGTCCTTTTCTTCAAACCGGGAGCACGTTGTTCCTTTCTGTCACATGACCGTGACGTACTCCCGGGTTATAGGGCACACAAGAGTCCATGAGCCTCCCTACAGCGACTCCCAGTGGTCCCCAAGGTATCCAGCAGGGCTGTGTAAAAACACTACATAGTCCATAAGGCCCTGCTGGAACTCGGGGCACGATCCTGCTATCGGGAGAGCTCCTCCTGGTGGCCTGGGGGTGCGGACCGGCATGGGAAGCCGGCAGTCCTCCACACTTCCCCCCCCCTCAGCAACGACAACTGGGGCAGAGCGTCCGGCCCCCAGAGGATCTCCTCCTCCAAGAGGACGCTGCGCCAGCCGGACCCTGGCTGCGTTGTCCATGTCTCCCGGTTAACCTTGGGGGAACGGTGTATCCTTTATCCACCCGCTCCCCAGTCCTCCGGGAACAGTCTCGCCACTCGTGGCCCAGCCGACGGCAGTTGTAACACCGACGATGTTCTCCTGGGTGTCTCCCTGAGACCAGAAACACATCGGGAATTCCGTCAGCATTACCTCTGCCCCTTTCTCTGCCAAGGAGGGGTTTAAGGCCACTTTGCTGCCCTTTAGCCCTCTCTCTGATATGTCTGGAGTCCCATGCTTTATTTTGGGGATCTCCTGTTTCGTCTGGGGCTTGTGCTCAGCTTGAGGCTCTCTATGGAAAAGAGAGAGCCTCTTTGCTGTTCTGCACGCCCATTGTCCTTCGGTTATTAGGAGCCAGCGTCATTAGTACCGACTAGCCCCGATGAACAGCACCATTCAGCTGCACGGCACGGCGCTTCCCCCGGCGCTCCTATCCACGGCGCTACCCCGCACATACGACCGGCTGGGACCTGGGGGCTTGTACGGCTCTGGACACGCATGCCCCGGACCGTTTACTCCTTTTCCTAACCGGTCCGTCATTGTGTCCCTCTCTGTTGTTGGGCCCACGGTGCTTTGACACGTGCTACTTATTATTTGCGGTGCCGGTTCGTACTGTGTTCCTTTATGCTCTACGACGCTGGAGGGACTCACCTGCGCTCCCGTATCGACCACCTCCGGAGCTTCCCGGCCCAGCCGCTGCATGAAATCCATCAGTGCATTCAAGGGTGCTGCTGCCGTCGCTCCCAGTTCCTCCACTCGTTCCTTTAGTTCGTTCAAATCCTGCAAGAAACAGCATAGGGGCTCGAGGTATTCCTCGAGGCCCCGTAAATCCATACAGGTAATGTTTACGGCCGGCTGGATTTTCGATTCAGCGTTTTGCTTACCCTCCGGCGGGAACCAATGAGCACATCCCCTCTTGCACGTGTTCAGCTGGGTCGCGAAAGGCTCTTGTGACTTGGAGTCATAAGAGGGACGGCTGGCTACTACAAGCCGGCTGAGATCTTCGTTGTCCTTCACAACTGCAGACCCTTCAGCCACAACCCGTCCCTCCTTGACAGTTGTGGCTTGTGTCGGTGTGTGCGCTCGCCTTCCCCTCCCCTTCCAGGAGGCTTGGACCCATCAGGGGACGACCGGCCTCATCGGAGGACTCCGGGTTACCTTCACCGTCCCGGCATCCACTGCGGGTGACCAGTCTGTTGTCGTCGATCGCGGCTGTCTCTAGCCGTCTCGTGTTGTGACTTGCCTTCTAAGAGTTGCGGCCATTTTGCCGGACCGTGAGGCAGGTATCTGAGACGCTGCTGATGATCTGTCTGCGGGCGTCTGCAAAACAGGATATGTATGAATTTGAAACGTTAGGCATTTTACCTGCAGCTGTCTTCGGACTGTCTAGGGAGCCCGAAGCGCTCGACAGCTATCCATGTCCAGAGTTCTTAGCTACCGGGCTTGTTGGCCCGAATTAGCGCTCTGTCTTCCTCGCTCCTGGTCAGGTAGGCCCAGGTCATTACGGTGTCCGTCAGGCCCTGCAACCAGCTTGGACTGACCTTCTTTTTCCCAGTCTTCTTTCCCATTGTCCTGCAGAACGGGATGGCGAACACAGTTGCAGCTTTTTCGGTAGCGGGTGGTGTTTGCAACTCTGTAGGTTGATGAGGGTCTTCCCTAGGGTTGTCTGCCCACACGAAATTTATTTTAGGTGCAGGTCCTCTGCCAACAAACGGCCAGAGAATCCTGCCGACTACGCCAGTGTGGCAGTAGGGGGCGCTAGTGTTCCCTTGAACCCTCAGGTACAACTCCAGACACTGGATAAAAGTCCAAGACCTTTTATTTTTGGTTCACAGTGCACCAACCACCTTCCACACTACTCATATATTAAATCACAAACTACAATAAACCAAATATTCTCTCTCCTCCTCGCCCAGACACTTGCTCCTCTACCTCCCAGCTCAGCTCAGTGTCTGGACTGAGGCACCGTCCTTTTATAGCCCCTGACCTGGGGGTGCGGACCGGCATGGGAAGCCGGCAGTTCTCCACAATATATATATTGTGAACCTCGCCCCGGACACAGACAGGCAGACACGTTAATGTCACCCACAAACACAGGTTTATTCTCCATTTCTCTGTACAATTCTGCTCACCAACCCCCCTCAGTCCAGGCCACTCCAATGCCTTCTCTTTTCTTCTTCTCTTTTTCTCTCTCTCTCTCTTTTCTTCTGACCGCCTCCTTCCTCCTCCAGACGTTGCCACTCTTCCACTCGACTCTTGTCAATGACTGGAGGGAGGCGGCCCCTGCTATAGGAACCGGATGGGCTCCAGCTGCTTCCCGGCAATCTCCAGCGGACACACCCCCGTGTGGCAGAAGTGCCGGCTGCACACGGAAGCCGTCCGGGTGTCCCGGTCGTCTTCCCCGGCACTTCCTGGTGTGGCGGAAGTGCGGGCTCCTGGGATATACCGGCATCGGGCGCCGCCTGCCGGTGGCCACAGGTCCCTACAGGGCTGGGCTTCCAAGCCCTGTACCCGAGGCTCCCAGCATAACCAGGGCCGGACGCCCTCTCGGTCTGGAGGAGGGACCACAATATATATATATATATATATATATATATACACAGTGCATCTGGAAAGTATTCACAGCGCATCACTTTTTCCACATTTTGTTATGTTACAGCCTTATTCCAAAATGGATTAAATAAATTTTTTTCCTCAGAATTCTACACATAACACCCCATAATGACAACATGAAAAAAGTTTACTTGAGGTTTTTGCAAATTTATTAAAAATAAAAAAACAGAAACCACATGTACATAAGTATTCACAGCCTTTGGTCAATAATTTGTTGATGCACCTTTGGCAGCAATTACAGCCTCATGTATTTTTGAATATGATGCCACAAGCTTGGCACACCCTCCTCCTTGAACCGTCACCTTATCGTGGTGGAGGGGTTTGCGTGTCCCAATGATCCTAGGAGCTATGTTGTCCGGGGCTTTATGCCTGGTAGAACCACCCAAGGCAAACTGGTCCTAGGTGAGGGATGAGACAAAGAGCGGTTCAACAAACCTCCAATGATGAGCGAAACCTTTGGACGACGTTTTCCCTTGCCCGGACGCGGGTCACCGGGGCCCCCCTCTGGAGCCAGGCCTGGAGGTGGGGCTCGATGGCAGCGCCTGGTGGCGGGCCTGCACCCATGGGGCTCGGCGGGCACAGCCGAAGAGGTAGCGTGGGTCCTCCTCCCCATGGGCTCACCACCTATGGGAGGGGCCAAGGAGGTTGGGTGCAGTGTGAGTTGGGTGGTGGCGAGGGGGACCTTGGCGGTCTGATCCTCGGCTACAGAAACTGGCTCTTGGGGCGTGGAATGTCACCTCTCTGAAGGGAAGGAGCCTGAGCTAGTGCGAGGTCGAGAGGTTCGGCTAGATATAGTCGGACTCACCTCGACGCACAGCTTGGACTCTGGAACCAATCTTCTTGAGAGGGGCTGGACTCTCTACCACTCTGGAGTTGCCCGGTGAGGCGCCGAGCAGGTGTGGGCATACTTATTGCCCCGACTGGAGCCTGTGCATTGGGGTTTACCCGGTGGGCGAGAGGGTGGCCTCCCTCCGCCGGGTGGGGGAAGGGTCCTGACTGTTGTTTGTGCGTATCGCCCGAACAGCAGTTTGGAGTATCCACCCTTTTGGAGTCTCTGGAGGGTTGCTAGAGGGCATACCTTCTGGGATTCCCTCGTTTTGCTGGGAGACTTCAATGCTCACGTGGGCAATGACAGTGAGACCTGGAAGGGCGTGATTGGGAGGAATGGCCCCCCCGATCTGAACCCGAGCGGTGTTTTGTTATTGGACTTCTGTGCTCGTCATGGATTGTCCATAACAACACCATGTTCAAGCATAAGGGTGATCATATGTGCACTTGGCACCAGGACACCCTAGGCCTCAGGTCGATGATCGACTTTGTGGTCGTGGTGTCGGACTTGCGGCCATATGTCTTGGACACTCGGGTGAAGAGAGGGGCGGAGCTGTCAACTGATCACCACCTGGTGGTGAGTTGGCTTCGATGGTGGGGGAAGATGCCGGTCAGACCTGGTAGGCCCAAACGTGTTGTGAGGGTCTGCTGGGAACGGCTGGCAGAGTCCCCTGTCAGAAGTAGCTTCAACTCCCACCTCCGGCAGAACTTCAACCACGCCCCGAGGGAGGTGGGGACATTGAGTCCGAATGGGCCATGTTCCGTGCCTCTATTGTTGAGGCGGCTGACCGGAGCTGTGGCCGCAAGGTGGTCGGTGCCTGTCGTGGCGGCAATCCCGAACCCGTTGGTGGACACCGCGTGAGGGATGCCGTCAAGCTGAAGAAGGAGTCCTATAGGACTTTTTGTCCTGTGGGTCTCTGGAGGCAGCTGATAGGTACCGCAGGCCAAGGAACGGCTTCGGTTGTTGCTGAGGCAAAACTGGGCATGGGAGGAGTTTGGAGAGGCCATGGAGAACGACTTTGGACGGCTTCGAGGAGATTCTGGTCCACCGTCGGCGCCTCAGGAGGGGAAGCAGTGCAGTGTCAACACCGTATATGGTGGGGATGGTGCGCTGCTGACCTCACTTCGGACGCTAGGGTCGGTGGGAGGAGTACTTCAAGACCTCCTCAATCCCACTAACATGCCTTCCAATGAGGAAGCAGAGCCTGGGGACTCTGAGGTGGGCTCTCCCATCTCTGGGACTGAAGTCACCGAGGTGGTCAAAAACTCCTTGGTGGCAGGGCCCCGGGGTGGATGAGATGCCCGGAGTTCCTTAAGGCTCTGGATGTTGTAGGACTGTCTTGGTTGACACGTCTCTGCAACATCGCATGGACATCGGGACAGTGCCTCTGGATTGGCAGACCGGGGTGGTGGTCCCCTCTTTAAAAGGGGACCGGAGGGTGTGTTCCAACTATAGAGGGATCACACTCCTCAGCCTCCCTGGAAAAGTCTATTCGGGGTTCTGGAGAGGAGGGTCCGTCGGATAGTCGAACCTCGGATTCAGGAGGAACAGTGTGGTTTTCGGTCCTGGTCGCTGAACAGTGGACCAGCTCTTCACCCTTAGCAGAGTCCTGGAGGGTGCATGGGAGTTTGCCCGACCGGTCTACATGTGTTTTGTGGACTTGGAAAAGGCATTCGACCGTGTCACTCGGGAATCCTGTGGGGGTGCTCGGGAGTATGGGGTACCGGACCCCTGATAAGAGCTGTTCGGTCCCTGTACAACCGTGTCAGAGCTTGGTCCGCATTGCGGCAGTAAGTCGAGCCCGTTTCCAGTGAGAGTTGGACTCCGCCAGGGCTGCCCTTTGTCACCGATTCTGTTCATAACTTTTATGGACAGAATTTCTAGGCGCAGCCAGGGTGTTGAAGGGGTCGGTTTGGTGGACTCAGGATTGGGTCACTGCTTTTGCAGATGATGTTGTCCTGTTTGCTTCATCAGGCCGTGATCTTCAGCTCTCTCTGGATCGGTTCGCAGCTGAGTGTGAAGCGGCTGGGATGAGAATCAGCACCTCCCAAATCCGAGAGCATGGTCCTCAGCGGAAAAAGGGTGGAGTGCCCTCTCAGGGTTGGAGGAGAGATCCTGCCCCAAGTGGAGGAGTTCAAGTATCTCGGGGTCTTGTTCACGAGTGAGGGAAGAATGGAGCGTGAGATCGACAGGCGGATCGGTGCGGCATCCGCAGTGATGCGGCTCTGCATCGGTCTGTCGTGGTGAAAAGGAGCTGAGCCGTAAGGCAAAGCTCTCAATTTACCAGTCGATCTACGCTCCTACCCTCACCTATGGTCATGAGCTATGGGTAGTGACCGAAAGAACGAGATCGCGAATACAAGCGGCTGAAATGAGTTTCCTCCGCAGGGTGTCTGGGCTTTCCCTTAAAGATAGGGTGAGAAGCTCAGTCATCCGGGAGGGGCTCAGAGTAGAGCCGCTGCTCCTCCGCATCGAGAGGAGTCAGATGAGGTGGCTCGGGCATCTGATCAGGATGCCTCCTGGACGCCTCCCTGGTGAGGTGTTCCGGCACGCCCAACCGGGAGGAGGCCCCGGGAAGACCCAGGACACGCTGGAGGGACTATGTCTCCCGGCTGGCCTGGGAAGCTTTGGGATTCTCCGGAAGAGCTGGAAGAAGTGGCCGGGAGAGGGAAGTCTGGGCTTCTCTGCTTGCTGCTGCCCAGCGACCCGACCTCGGATAAGCGGAAGAGGATGGATGGATGGAGCTTGGCACACCTATCCTTGGCCAGTTTCGCCCATTCCTCTTTGCAGCACCTCTCAAGCTCCATCAGGTTGGATGGGAAGTGTCGGTGCACAGCCATTTTAAGATCTCTCCAGAGATGTTCAATCGGATTCAAGTCTGGGCTCTGGCTGGGCCACTCAAGGACATTCACAGAGTTGTCCTGAAGCCACTCCTTTGATATCTTGGCTGTGTGCTTAGGGTCGTTGTCCTGCTGAAAGATGAACCGTCGCCCCAGTCTGAGGTCAAGAGCTCTGGAGCAGGTTTTCATCAGGATGTCTCTGTACATTGCTGCAGTCATCTTTCCCTTTATCCTGACTAGTCTCCCAGTTCCTGCCACTGAAAAACAGCCCCAAAGCATGATGCTGCCACCACCATGCTTCACTATAGGGATGGTATTGGCCTGGTGATGAGCGGTGCCTGATTTCCTCCAAAGTGACACCTGGCATACACACCAAAGAGTTCAATCTTTTTCTCATCAGACCAGAGAATTTTGTTTCTCATGGTCTGAGAGTCCTTCAGGTGCCTTTTGGCAAACTCCAGGCGGGCTGCCATGTGCCTTTTACTAAGGAGTGGTTTCTGTCTGGCCACTCTACCATACAGGCCTAATTGGTGGATTGCTGCAGAGATGGTTGTCCTTCTGGACGGTTCTCCTCTTTCCACAGAGGACCTCTGGAGCTGTGACAGAGTGACCATCGGGTTCTTGGTCACCTCCCTGACTAAGGCCCTTCTCCCCCGATTGCTCAGTTTAGATGTCCGGCCAGCTCTAGGAAGAGTCCTGGTGGTTTCGAACTTCTTCCACTTACAGATGATGGCGGCCACTGTACTCATTGGGACCTTCAAAGCAGCAGAATTTTTTCTGTAACCTTCCCCAGATTTGTGCCTCAAGACAATCCTGTCTTGGAGGTCTACAGACGATTCCTTTGACTTCATGCTTGGTTTGTGTGGGACCTTATATAGACAGGTGTGTGCCTTTCCAAATCATGTCCAATTAACTGAATTTACCATAGGTGGACTCCAATTAAGCTGCAGAAACATCTCAAGAATGATTGGGGAAACAGGATGCACCTGAGCTCAATTTTGAGCTTCATGGCAAAGGCTGTGAATACCTATGTACATGTGCTTTCTCGGTTTTATATTTATAATAAATTTGCAAAAATCTCAAGTAAACTTTTTTCATGTTGTCATTATGATGTGTTGTGTGTAGAATTCTGAGGAAAAAATGAATTTAATTCATTTTGGAATAAGGCTGTAACATAACAAAATGTGGAAAAAGTGATGCGCTTTGAATACTTTCCGGATGCACTGTATATATATATATGTTATATATATATATATATATATATAATGTGAAAAGGGGGACTGAATGCACCCCAAGAGAACACACCTCCAAAACCCCTTCTTAAACAGTGATACAATGGGAAACAAATAGTTTTTTTTTACCTCCTCTATGCTTGTTCAGCTGCTGCCATGCCGCGTGATCTTCAAACATTTAAAAAGCCTGTACAGCAGGTGTCCTACTCTTTGTCTATTATTTCTGGCCCCGGACGTGGTTAAACCTCTTGGCACAAAATCTTGACTTGCAGGACATGCGTTTTTTTATATTTTATATATATTTTATATTTTTTATATCACATTAAAGTTCAATATGTTCTGAAAAGAATGATACTAAACATATATATATATGTAGGTTTTAAAATAAGCCTAATTTAAAGTGTGACAAAAAACATGACATAAAATCATTGCACAAAATCCTTGCACTTTTAGGCTAAGGATTTTTATATAGAAGAGTATATATGTATATATATATAGTGCCACAGATGACACAGGTTGGCTCCACTGGAAGCCTTTGGAATGGAAAGGCATGAAGGAACGACTATTCTGTGTGGGTTGGTTGCTGAAACCTTTCCTGACTGTGAGGTATTTATAATGGGAGGATACTGGGAGATGTGAAATCTTACTCTATACTAGGCAGCAGCATCTCTTTGATGGAGCATTCATTTGTGCACCCGCATGGAAGCAGGGGAACTCTAGTCCCAATGGGCAGCCCTGTTGGTGTACTTGGGTGCGACTGTGGGGAGCTGTAAAAAAGGGCACTCCTCTACTCTAGGGAGGTTTCACCTGACCCAGAAATTATTCTTGGTGGTAATGAGGTTGCACTGGAGTTACATTTATGTCTAGGCTGAGAAGGAGCAACTTTCCCAGGTGAGTCAAAGTCAGGAGTGGAGTTGAGCAAAGCTCTCCTGAAAGGACTGTGAAAGAAAAGAAAAGAAAAAGAACAGAATTGTGAATAACGAAGAGTATGTGAAAAGAAATTTCCTAAAAATCCAGGATTTATGTGCTTTAGTTGTGTCTGGTGTTTGGGAATCTGCTGTTCCCCATTGAGGTTACACAGTCATTTGCTGCTGTAGCTCATCAGCACTAAGCAATGTGCCACTGTAGCTAACAATATAACTAAACATATTGTAATGAAATAAGTATCTGGTTAATCAGGCTTTCATTACATCTTCCAGTTTAATTTCAGAAAAAATTAAAATGTCTCCAGAACTCCATGACTAATGATTGCTGGAAAACCATCACAATCAGCAATCTCTGTGAGCTCTGTCATAGGCCATGGGATGTGTTACCCAGTATTTTGCAGTTTTCCTTTATTTCATTCCTTTCATTTCACTTTATTTATCTTACATCAAGTAACCATTTTTTTGGTTTGTTACTGTTAGTGCACATCCAGTGCACTTTGCATAGGAATTAAGTTAATCTTAATTATTATTTACAACTGTTATATATCTTAGATATTTTTCATTCTTTTTGATGAAACAATGTTAAATTATATTAATATGTGTTGTATCGTGTAAATCTAAAAATGTGTTTGTTATTTATTTTCTGTGCTTGGCACCGTGATACACTTCCTACTTGCTATTCCATTTTTGTATCCTCAACTGGTCAAACTAAGGCTTAATGAAGAGGCTGGCTTTGGAGTGTCTGTCCTGATACTACACATTTTCAGTAGTGTCCTGTGTATGGAACTTATTTATTTATTTATTTATTTATTTATTTATTTTGCAGTTAGGTAACATTTATTACAATCTTCTCACGTGGCACCTTATCAAATGCTTTCTGAAAGTCAAAATAAGTAAAATCACATGCTCCACTCTGGTTATATCCTTTTGCTGCTTCCTCATAGAATTCCAGGATGTTAGTAAAACATGACCTTCCTCTTCTGAACCCATGCTGACTGTTCAGCAAAACTCCTGATCTTTCCATGAGTTCCTCAATCTTTTCTTTTAATAATTCTTTCCATTAACTTACATGTGATGTACGTTAAGCTTACTGGCCTATAGTTGCTTAGATCTGCCTTAAGAACTCATGGATAAATATTTTCCAATCCTGGTGATTTGTTTAATTTCAGCCTAGTTAAATCTAAGTAGTACTGCTCCCTTTACAATTTTCAAATCATTCAGTACCTCCTCAAGTAGTCACTTTTACCACTGTGAGGTTGTCCACTACATGTAAAGACCACAGAAAAATGTAAATTTAAAGCATCTGCTATTTCACTGTCTGTATTTTTTAATTCCCCCTTACTATTCCTGATGCACTTCACCTCCTCCTTGATCATTCTTTTCCTATACTATACTGAAAGAATACGGTGCCATCTTTCACCTTATCTACCATATTCCACTCTAACAGCCTTTTAGTTTTCCTAATATCCTTCATAATGGCTGCCCTCATGCTTTTAAAAATCCTGTGATTCACATTGGGGTTATTAGTCTTCTCGCCTTATGCAACTGTTTCTTCCTTTGCAGCTGCTTGTTCAACTCTTTATTAATCCAATGCAGATTTTTTTTTATTTGTTACCAATTCTAAATTTTGGTATATACTAGGTAAAACATTTTTAAACCTGTTCCACTGCTCCACAACTGTTTCCACACAGTCAATGGTAATTTCGGGGTGCAAAATCCAGGTGAAAAAAAAACACGCAGATGTACAGTGCATCTGGAAAGTTTATGTTACAGCCTTATTCCAAAATGGATTAAATTCATTTTTTCCTCAGAATTCTACACACAACATCCCATAATGAAAAAAGTTTATTTTTGCAAATTTATTAAAAATAAAAAAATTGAGAAAGCACATTTACATAAGTATTAACAGCCTTTGCCATGAAGCTCAAAATTGAGCTCAGGTGCGTCCTGTTTCCCCTGATCATCCTTGAGATGTTTCTGCAGCTTAATTGGAGATCACCTGTGGTAAATTCAGTTAATTGGACATGATTTGGAAAGGCACACACCTGTCTATATAAGGTCCCACAGTTGACAGTTCATGTCAGAGCACAAACCAAGCATGAAGTCAAAGGAATTGTCTGTAGACCTCCAAGACAGGATTGTCTCGAGGCACAAATCTGGGGAAGGTTACAGAAAAATTTCTGCTGCTTTGAAGATCCAATGAGCACAGAGATCTCCATCATCCGTAAGTGGAAGAAATTCGAAACCACCAGGACTCTTCCTAGAGCTGGCCGGCCATCTAAACTGAGCGTCGGGGGAGAAGGGCCTTAGTCAGGGAGGTGACCAAGAACCTGATGGTCACTCTGTCAGAGCTCCAGAGGTCCTCTGTGGAGAAAGGAGAACCTTTCAGAAGGACAACCATCTCTGCAGCAATCCACCAATTAGGCCTGTATGGTATAGTGGCCAGACAGAAACCACTCCTTAGTAAAAAGCACATGACAGCCTACCCAGAGTTTGCCAAAAGGCACCTGAAGGACTCTCAGATCATGAGAAACACAATTCTCTGGTCTGATGAGACAAAGATTGAACTCTTTGGTGTGAATGCCAGGCATTACGTTAGGAGGAAATCAGGCACCGCTCATTACCGGGCCAATACCATCCCTACAGTGAAGCATGGTGGTGGCAGCATCAGGCTGTGGGGATGTTTTCAGTGGCAGGAACTGGGAGACTAGTCAGGATAAAGGGAAAGATGACTGCAGAAATGTACAGAGACATCCTGGATGAAAAACTGCTCCAGAGCGCTCTTGACCTCAGACTGGGGCGACGGCTCATCTTTCAGCAGGACAACAACCCTAAGCACACAGCCAAGATATCAAAGGAGTGGCTTCAGGACAACTCTGTGAATGTCCTTGAGTGGCCCAGCCAGAGCCCAGACTTGAATCCGATTGAACATCTCTGGAGAGATCTTAAAATGGCTGTGCACCATTGGACTCCATCCAACCTGATGGAGCTTGAGAGGTGGTGCAAAGAGGAATGGGCGAAACTGGTCAAGGACAGGTGTGCCAAGCTTTTGGCATCATATTTAAAAAGACTTGAGGCTGTAATTGCTGCCAAAGGTGCATCGACAAAGTATTGAGCAAAGGCTGTGAATACCTACGTACATGTGATTTCTCAGTTTTTTTATTTTTAATAAATTTGCAAAAACCTCAAGTAAATGTTTTTCACTTTGTCATTATGGGGTGTTGTGTGTAGAATTCTGAGGAAAAAAATGAATTTAATCCATTTTGGAATAAGGCTGTAACATAACAAAATGTGGAAAAAGTGATGCACTGTGAATACTTTCCGGATGCACTGTATTTGAGGAATAGCAGACAAGCACACATGCAAACTATGTAGAAACCATTTCAGCCTGAATGTTAAGTATAGGGACACTTTGTTATAAACTGTTATTGCTTCTGATATATTATTTCTGTTCATCTGTTGTAGATGTTATGAAGCCTAAAGTTTCAAGGAAAATAAATATGTACTGTATATGTTTTGTATAAAGTTTAAGAAAGAAAACAAATACAGTATATTTTTCTTGACTTAAGTATATCCCTTCACCATTTTGTATCTTAAGCATTTTGTCAGTAAATTATTAGGACACATTGCACAGCTGCTAAGGGCTGCCTCCTAGGAGGCACTACATATAAAGCTTTGCTATAAAATCCAGGGCAGCGGTCAAATTTTTTATCTGTGATTATTGATTGAGAACTTGAACAACTGCTGTCTTGTGCTTTTAGTGTCTGGTTTTCTGCTTAACGATTCATAGTATTCTACATCTTATTTCTATCTACAATTCCAGCATTTTCATTCTGGTGATAATTCTGTACTTTTCCTAGCAACTTCTTGCAATTCTTGTTTAGACTTCACATACTGTTTGTCCCACTGGTTTTGATTACTGTCATTCTTTTCTTTTCGATATCAAAACTCATAGCAGTTTCTCAAAAACATTTGTATCTTCTGGTCCATTTTAATGCACCTGTGCAGTTTCTCACAATCTACATTCCAGGTAATTCAAAGTGGTCAGCTGAAATTTAAAAAGCAGGTGGACCTGCTCTGTGCTGTAGTCTAGCAAAAGCATAAGACAGAAAAGACGTAATTAGATCAGGGATCTTCCATCAAGAAAAATAATATTGCATGGAAGAGAATGTGCAACATTTTAGAGATTAGAACACCAGATTAGGAGAACAAAAAAGTGCTTATGAATAAATGTCCCTTGAGGATCTTAGAATGAAAAGTGAAGGGATCAGGGCAGGGTCCCCTTAAATGTAGTTTATGAAGGATAAGATATAAGCTATGTGAACATTTAAATTAAGTAAATTGGTGATTAGATTTCTTGATGAGATTTTGAAATGTAAAAAAGCTAATTATCCTAGCATAAAGGGAAGAATAATATTGTGTACGAGGAGACCATTAAGAGATGAGGGGTACAGAACTGACATATACTCTCTTGAGTAAAAAGGAGCTAGCAAAAGAAAAAGGAAGATTATAGAGAAAAGGAGATGTAAGGGAAACATCATAAGCCCTAAACACTGAATGAAGTTGCAGATAATTGAAAAAGGTATAATAAGGTATGGCAAAGTTAGACTGAAGAGTTTGGAATGGTTCAAAGCTAGAAATACCAAACAGATCATTCAACACAGTCATACAATTCAGGATCCAGGCAAACACAAAACCTTGGTAACCACCAAACAGCAACACTTGATTATGAAAAATTAATAATTGCACATATTATTTGGATATGTTGCCTTTCTTCCTTTTAGTTTACACCAGATATGGATAGCATACGTATGTTATAATGAGCCCAAGATGGAGTTTGGCAGTCCCAAGATTCATATTGGCACATTTAATTAAGATTAATTTACAGAGGATGGAAAACCAAACTGAAGTGATTAAAGGGTTACCTACCTTCAAACTGGATATAACACAGGCGCCAATGGTAAAATTATAAATCTGAATCAATCATCATTGGTATACAAGATTAAGACAGTTTATTTCACTCTGGGGTCTCTTGCCATTGCAGAGCAGAGAATAAACCGATAACCAAAAAAGAAAGGGAAGGAGGAAGGGAATAATGGAGCTTACAAATTGGACCATGGGAATAGCATTAATATTTACAGTGGCCAGCCAGTACTGAAAAGACATCGGTATGTTTGATAAAAACTGAATCAAGAATATGACGTCTACAAAGATATGACAGAGGTTTGAGATTTAAATGTAATGTTATGTTATTTATGATATGCCAATTCCCAATACTTAAACAGGTCAGTAGTAGCAATGCATGTAGGATAAGTAGTAGTATGCCTCGATAATGTAAATGTCTAAGACATTATACACATAAATTCAAGTTTTCAGGCAGTGAACGTTCAATGTGGTGACAAAAGAATTTTCAAAATTAAAAAAGTAGCAAGAAATCAAAAACTAAAGGCACACACTGGCTGTGGTGAAAGAGCAGTGTCACAATCTGCAACTGCATTGTGGGACTTGAAGATGTATAATTGAACTCCCATCTCTCCCGTATATCCCACAAATTCCAGAAGGACAAAAATCAAGAGAAAGTAAATGAAAGAGAGAATACCCAAAAAACAGAGATCTCCCCCAGAGTTAAAAATGGACCAAACAGAATAAGCAGAGCAAGTAAAAAACACTGCAAAAAGAAAAGAAGTTCATGGAGGAGAAACCTGACGCTGACACATGCCACTGTGAAAGCAACAGCAGACATAAAACATCAAGTAAAATCTGTTCCATACCACTAAACGAAACTAACAGTGATCATTAAACACTACAAAACTCCTATAAAGTCAATAGCATGTGACTGAGAGAGAAGAACCTGTTAAGAAAAACATTCAATGATATATGGCACATTAAAATAGATTAATTGTAATAAATATGACAAGCACCAACGTCTTTCAGGCCATCCATTATACTCTTAGGTTAAAGACAATATGTTTTAATTAGAAGTTGCAGGGAGCACACAAGAGCTCTAAATGCTCTTTGGGATGTAAGGATATAGTTAAAAAAGTCACTTCATGGTACAGCACCGAATTTGTTGATGGCCCGTAGCACATCTTTGAGAAAGTCAAACAGTCAATAAGAGACACCAAAGCTGAGTTTCAGAGATGCCAGGTAAATGAGGAAAGGTCACAAACCAACTGATTTCACCTATTTAGTAACTAGATTCATCATACACATTTTCTAGGAGGCATCTACAAAGTATTCAGTAAAAAATATAGACTCCCTCTTTAACAATCTGTAACACTTTATGGCTGTCAGTCAACACACATTGTTTATCAGTATATTTAAAAACTTACAATGAGAAAGTTGGGCCTGGAAGAATCAGATCATTTCAGTTAGATTATGTGGACTGTTACTATCACCAAAGTAATGCCACTTAATGCTACAGACTATTTCGGCTAGGGTTTGTAGAGAAAAGTAAGTGTATAATCTGCAAGTTTTCTGGAATGCACACAATTTGTATGCTTCATCTGTGACCTCAGTCCACTTGGTGTGTCAAATTTAATTTAATTACTCCAATAATTAATCCTGTTTCCTCTATAATCTGTGAAACACTGGAGTTTAAACAGAATATTTTGTTTCTAATCTGTGTAATCTGTGATTGCTCAGATTTGATATAGTACATTTAATTTCTAATCTCAATTCAGTAAAGTATTTTTCCATAGTGGCCTCATTGTGGGATTGGTGATGTTGAAGAAAGAGCTTCCAGTGCTTTAGCCACATGATCTCTGGCATCTAGGCCTGGATTTTCAAGTGCCATGAATCCTATCTTGAATATGGTGTTTGATTTATGCAATAATGGGGGAGGGGTTACTAAGCTCATTTTATCTGCTAAAACTAACAACATGCCTTCATTTTCCATTCAAAGCATTTGCTTGCTCCAGAAAGAGAATTTTTCATCTTTTCCCAGTGAATAAATTGGATTACCACACATCTGCCATAGGCCTTGAGGATTTCTTTGGAGATTTAAAAGCTTTGGTCTGAGTTCTGTGAGAAGAATGAGACATCCTATACTGTAGTCTGGAAAATGGAACTATTGCACCTTAAGCAGCATATTTATAAGTTAGGAATACTAATAGTTGACAGTTCATAAAACACAAGAAGGTTCAAGCACAAACACTAATCTGCCATCACTTATAGTTTGCCAAGTAACTCTTTACCAACTGTGCTTTATTTGTTATCTAATACTGTAAAGTGCAGAAATTGTGAAAACATTGATACACATCTGTGGTGGGCTGGTGCCCTGCCCAGGGTTTGTTTCCTGCCTTGCGCCCTGTGTTGGCTGGAATTGGCTCCAGCAGACCCCCGTGACACTGTAGTTAGGATATAGTGGGTTGGGTAATGGATGGATGGATTGATGCCCATAAAAATAACACTACTTACTGTTGGCCACCATTTTACAAATGAGTTCTGTTCCTGCCAATGTTCGTAGCCTGTTTTTTTATGTAAGTCAGAACTTGCATTGAAAATATCTGTTAATGGAAATATTAACAAAAGTGTATAATACTTTATTACCAATTCTACAGTAAAATGTTTCAAACCTATTAATAAAAATAACATCAAAGCAATATTATACTGGAAATTACAAACTGAAGGTTCTACATCTCTTCAGTTAAATGTTTGTTTATGACTATGTTCATGTAACCAGACTGAATTGACTCAAATCCTATTTTTTGCTTTAATGTGATACAACTTTGATGTTATCAGGACTGTTTGGACAAAGAAATCTAATATTTTAAAATCAGATTTGGTTCACTTTCTAATGTGGTCAGAATCAGATACATATCTTGTTTGTGGCCTTGCAATATGAATGAGAATAGTCAGATTGGAATTCATGTGGGTTTTTTTGCCTACATACATAGGCTGAGCACTGTCGTTAGAGAGCTACAACTGTGACAACAGTTACTGTTCCACTATTCCTGGCTCCTTTCTCAAACCCAAACACATCTTGGTACAGCAGTGCCAGGGGTAGCTGCAAAATCAGGAAAAAACTAGCCATCTGGATATTTTTTGCCTTCTCACCCTAATCATGTACTGTACAGCTGAGAAGTTGTTTGCCATTCTCCAGAGCAAAATATGATGCATACACTAGCTGCTAGTGCGTCTATATTCTCAGTTTTAATACCACGAGTCATCTCACAAATGTTTATTGATGACATAGATGACTCAAGCACATACATTTCAGTGTGCGTATGCCTGCTGTTTTGTAGGACAGATGCATTCACATTGCTGTTACATGTTGATACAGGTCACTTGTACTTATGAATGTGAAACATTAAGATAGGCAAATGTGATCTGAGCAAAAAATTGGAATTGAGCAATGAGGCTTGTAATGTGAATGTAATGTATCTGCTTACCTGTAACAGAGTTTATTATGTAGTGGCACATGAAGCATTTCACATTCAGTGACATGTGGTGTCTTTTCTAAGGAACTGCAGAGTGTCACCCATCCCATCCAAGTGTACTGTATTGTATCGTACTGTACTCCCTGAGATGTCACTTCTGGGGCGTGCATTTAAAATGCTGGTGATTACAAGTAGCAGATTCTTACAGATTCTACCACTGCAGCTAATTGACCAGCTCCTGACTGAGTTGTTATACCGTGACTGAGCTTACTGTGCATGTTGCCGAGTTACATTCAGCGACACATGCATGATAACAAAGTTTGTAATGTGCAGTACTTTTCCTCACTGATACATGTCAAAAGTAGTTTATGTATTTTAATACAAAAGAACTACAGTTGCTAGATGAAAATTTATTGAAATTCAGTTGATGTGAAAAAATTGTGAATTTTATATGCTTGTTTGTATTTATGAAATTGCCTAAATCTTGCCTGTTGTAGCCTTAGACCTCCCTGTATAATTAAAAAGTATTGAAATGGCAGAATTAAATTGTATAATGTTTATAAACTAAGTGTGTTGTGCAGATACAATTTGGCATAGCAAAATGAAGCTAAGTTTATATGACCAGGAAAGAAAGTTAAAACATGCAGGGCTCAAAGAACCAGAAAACAACAAAACCAAAATTACTAAAATCTAAAACACAAACCAGAAAGTCAAAATCAAGTGAAAACAGGCAAAAATCCTAACTGCCTAAAAAATTTGTCACTAAAGGCACTGACAATGTTCACAAAATCCGGGAAAATGGAATTAACGCTAGTATTCTACCATCTGGTGACAGTGATTCAAAATGTCAAAATGTAGGAATGAAAATCCATCCATCCATCCATCCATCCATCCTCTTCCGCTTATCCAAGGTGGGGTGGCGGGGTAGCAGCAAGCAGAGAAGCCCAGACTTCCCTCTCCCGCCACTTCTTCCAGCTCTTCGGGAGAATCCCAAAGGCGTTCCCAGGCCAGCTGGGAGACATAGTCCCTCCAGCGTGTCCTGGGTCTTCCCGGGCCTCCTCCGGTTGGGCGTGCCGGAACACCTCACCAGGGGAGGTGTCAGGAGGCATCCTGATCAGATGCCCGAGCCACCTCATCTGACTCCTCTCGATGCGAAGGAGCAGCGGCTCTACTCTGAGCCCCTAACGGATGACTGAGCTCCTCACCCCAATCCTTAAGGGAAAGCCCAGACACCCTCTGAAGGAAACTCATTTCAGCCGCTTGTATTCGCGATCTCGTTCTTTCGGTCACTACACATAGCTCATGACCATAGGTGAGGGTAGGAACGTAGATCAACTGGTAAATTGAGAGCTTTGCCTTACGGCTCAGCTCCTTTTTCACCACGACAGACCGATGCAGAGCCCGCATCACTGCGAATGCCGCACTGATCCGCCTGTCAATCTCACGATCCATTCTTCCCTCACTCGTGAACAAGACCTCGAGATACTTAAACTCCTCAACTTGGGGCAGGATCTCCCCCCCAACCCTGAGATGGCACCCCACCCTTTTCCGGCTGAGGACCATGGTCTCGGATTTGGAGGTGCTGATTCTCATCCCAGCCGCTTCACACTCAGGTGCGAATCGCTCCAGAGAGAGCTGAAGATCACGGCCTGATGAAGCAAACAGGACAACATCATCTGCAAAAAGCAGTGACCCAATCCTGAGTCCACCAAACCGGACCCCTTCAACACCCTGGCTGCGCCTATGAATTCTGTCCATAAAAGTTATGAACAGAATCGGTGACAAAGGGCAGCCCTGGCGGAGTCCAACTCTCACTGGAAATGGGCTCGACTTACTGCCGGCAATGCGGACCAAGCTCTGACACTGGTTGTACAGGGACCGAACAGCTCTTATCAGGGGGGCCGGTACCCCATACTCCCAGAGCACCACCCACAGGATTCCCGAGGACACGGTCGAATGCCTTTTCCAAGTCCACAAAGCACATGTAGACTGGTTGGGCAAACTCCCATGCACCCTCCAGGATTCTGCTAAGGGTGTAGAGCTGGTCCACTGTTCCGCGACCCGGACGAAAACCACACTGTTCCTCCAGAATCCGAGGTTCGACTATCCGACGGACTCTCCTCTCCAGAACCCCCGAATAGACTTTTCCAGGGAGGCTGAGGAGTGTGATCCCTCTATAGTTGGAACACACCCTCCGGTCCCCTTTTTAAAGAGGGGATCACCACCCCAGTCTGCCAATCCAGAGGCACTGTCCCGATGTCCATGCAATGTTGCAGAGACGTGTCAACCAAGACAGTCCTACAACATCCAGAGCCTTAAGGAACTCCGGGCGTATAAAGCCCCGGACAACATAGCTCCTAGGATCATTGGGACACGCAAACCCCTCCACCACGATAAGGTGACGGCTCAAGGAGGGGAGGAATGAAAATGTCATACAAAACATAGTTTTGATTTCTTTTAAAGGTTATTATTATTATTATTATTTGTAGGAATGAAAATGTCATACAAATAATAATAATAATAATAATAATAATAATAATAAAAAATGACAACCTTTAAAAGAAATCAAAACTATGAAATGTGTGCAGGAATGGATTCTGTAAACATCAAATCTCCAAATATCATAGCACAAGTCACCACTTCTAGGACATGAGAGGTAGCCTATCATGACAGTACTGAGTAAAATCAAAAAACAGCCCTGGACAGGCCTCCTTTCCAAACAGGGTATCTGCAAAATGTAATATTCTTAGTATTATAGTGGAAACAACAACAACATTTATTTATATAGCACATTTGCATATGCTGAATTAGTGATGAGCCTTCACCATTGAGTTTGTTTCGCCATGAGTTCTGTGAAATCCTGGAAACATTTAGTAACTACACCAAACTCTGTGAAAGGTAATGGGTAAGGAGAAACCTATCTACTTTTCATGGTCTAAAATGATGCAATGGTCTTTAAAGTGCCCCAGAGGGCTAGAGAAGCATCTGCTATCTGTGCTGGACCGATTATTGTGACCATAAATATGATCTGAGTTGTGATGCTAAAAACTGCTCTACAGTGACTCAAACAACAAAAAACTTGGAATGTAAGGGGGCAAGAATTCCAAAATATAGTAAGGAGTGACTATGTAAAAATTTATATGCCCATGGTAGTATTTTAAAGTCAGTTCTAAAGGACAAAGTTGTCCAATGTAGCAATGCTAAAACCAGTGAGGTGTTTTCAGATTTTCTCTTTTCTGGTTAAGACTCTTCCTGCGCATTCAGAACTAACTGCATCTACAGTAATTAATGTCTTTACTAGGTAGTCCAGTAAGGAATGCATTCCAGTAATATAGTTGACCAAATCCATTATTTAATTTCTCAGCATCTTGTAATGTAATAAGGATCTAACTTTTGCAGTGTTCCTGAAATGGAAAAATAAAGTCTTAAGTAATATGGTTTATGTGTGATTTAACCTAAAAAAAAAAACAGGCACAGTGGTGTTAGCAATCTGCCTAACATTCCTTTATCTATTCAGCAAACTGGATTAACAATAACAAGAGATGTGGTTGTACAATATTTTCATTTGAAGAATGTGAATTTGAATATCTGTAGTTGTATTTGTTCAAGATTATGCTAGATTTTAAGGTAAAGTAAAAAAACAATTTGATTGCTAAAAGTGATCAATCACCCACAACCCTGTTATTCACTAAATTCTTAGATCCTAGATTTGCACAAAGACTCTATTGACTTAGCTCAACCAGATCAACCATTTATTGTGTTGTTTGTACTGCATATCGTTACAAACGTTTGTTCATTTCTCACTAAAGGATTTACAGATTATGTACACATTAAAGTCATTTGTGTTTGTTTCTTGATTTAAATTCTTAATTTTACTAAATGTTCTAATGCTCTCTTAGCATAAACTAAACAAGAGACAAAATTATTATATGCTTCCCACCTCTACAGCAGTAACACTGGACAGCCAATCCTGTTTTTCCTACTTGTCTCACAATAAAGCAACACAGAAAAAAAATGACAATAAAGTTAATAGAAACAAAAATTATATTCAAGAATTCAACAACAATAAATATTTATTTTCAGCCCCCCAAAAAGAATTACCCTACTTATGAATATTTATAACCCATCCAACAAACAGCACACAAAAACAAAATAAAGCTATAATATTGATTGTTGACACTTAGACTTTGGAAAGTGATTCTTAACTAGTATTTTAATAACCATAAAAAGTGTGTAAATTTTTCATTGCATAATCTCAGTATCACAAGAAAAAAAATCTTTTTAAGAACTTCATTTTTCCCTTTAAAATTCTACCCTCTAACATTCTACTGGAAATTACCAACAACATGAATGTCAACCATGATCAATATTAATGTAACTCCTTAATGAATACATAAATACACAACACCCCTTTCTTCCAGTTTTAAATATCTTTGCAACGTTTTGGCCTTACAAGAGCTCTATAGGGGCTTAGTGAAATCACAGGTTGTGAGGTCTTAACATACATAGATTTACCAGTTTTAGGGGTTGATGTCAAAACGGTATCATTTTCTCTAGTAGATCCAGGGGAGTTGGTATTTATGGGCTACCAGGAGGCTGCTGAACAGTACTAGCTGGAAGTTGAATTGACTGTGGCCCTTCACCCATCGTCCGCTCTCAAAACTGATCAACATGGTGATGAAATATGTGTCCATCTTCTGTTTGCACACAGTAAGACACAGGACAAGTTGCTTCTTGCACTACTGTTGGTATCCACTGTGTTTCTCCAACAAAACCATGTGCATATCCTGTCTCTAAGGGTCAAAATTGCCGAAACACACTTCCATACTTTCCTGCTAGTTCCCCTTCCTTCATATGCATGTCACCTTGAAAATCTGGGTGAAGGTGATCATTTTTTTATTTTTTCCTGTGTCCTGTTCGGCTGTGAAGCAATCAGAATTGATGTCTGAATGCTGGCGACTAGCCTTACAGTTTTCTCTCAGGTGGAGCGTTACAGCTTCTGCTGACGTCACGCCTGATACCAAAACTTTATTAAAAATATTTTTAGATGTTTTAAGATTCGAACGGACACGGAGACAAAAGTGAAAGAAAAAGAAGAGAGAAAAGGAAGAGATGGAGGTAAAGGGGGGAGGGGGGGTTTTCGTATAGAATAAACAATAAATGAACCAGAATCCGCTTCTAGACCTGCAGAAAGAGAGGGGGGAAAAAAAAAAAACAAACCACAAGACAAAAACATTGCTGCATCAGCTACATGAAGATATATAAAAGTAAAATGTTTGCTGACAATCATACAGTAATTATTACTAAGGCATTTAGGCCAACCACAACCTTAGATCATGTGCTGAAGATGTCCAAGTCATACTTATGAAATCACCATGTGAGCACCTGTGTGCACATGCGCTTGTATGTGTAAGGTTTCTCTATAGGAGCATCCAATAGTGAGTGTGAAGGGCCACAGACCTGCCCCCAAAAACGTGCGGAAGATGGAGGGAGTTCCAAGCCCAGAGATCCAGAGGTCACCCCAGAGCGCGGAGACCCCAGGGAGGCCGTCACCAGAGAAGCCCCAACCCCCACTCGAGGGGCGCAGAGGATCACCCCGGGGGTCACAACCAGCAGCCGGCAGAGTCCCGGGAGATATCAACGGCAAGCCCTCAGGCCGCCCGCAGCCTCTCTCCCCGAGTCGGCCGGGCCGGAACCCAGCAGCCCGGGACCCAAGGGCGACCCACCCGCCGAGGACCCAACAGAGCCCAGGGAACCAGATCCCACCAGGCAGCCACCGGGAGCGACCAGACAGATGCTTAAGGCAGGGGAGGGTAGGCAAAGATGTTGTAGTATTGCCAGATGTCCCAGGAGAGGGGAGGAGTCCAAAACCCCACCTGACATATACAGTCACACACAAACACAGTCATACACTCCCTCCCTCATGCTCTCACATACACATACAACCCAAGACTTACAAGGATGTACGCCAGACACCCATTCACACTCCCCACACACACCCTACCTAACTCTGGTCCGGTGCTGCCATACCTGAGGTACAGCCATTCCTGGACGTCAGAGTTAGCCCGTTCGCAGGGGTAATAGTGAGCAGGCACCCCCTCCAAGCGTAGAGCAAAGCAACCCACCACTCCAGACCACAGGCAGACGGCCAGCTCCCACTCCTAGCCTCCAGTCCCGGGCAGCTAACTGAGAACAGAGGTGTAATAAGACCTCTAGTCTCCCTCCGCCTGCTCTAATGTAGTGTTGGTGTGTGTGATAAGGTGCATTTTGTGGTTGGGGGGCAGGCAGTGCCGGCACCATGTGGCCTACACCAGCTGATGCCAACACACAGCCCCACCTCCCCCCCAAAACTCTCCGTGACTAGGTGCAGTTTAAAATTGGAAGTGGACACCGGCACTTTCGGAGTGAGGCTGAAATTTCCCCACCGGATGCCGTTGAGTGTGCCCACTCCCAAGGCCCTAAGTGTGCATTTGTGTGGAATGTTGTTTGTGGAAGTGTTTAATGTGCAAATAAAATTGGGGGTAGGCTGCCACAGGACTGCGGAAATGGGATCCATACCCACACCCCTGACTTACCCACACCCCAAGGCCCTATGTGCATGTTTGTGTGATGATGTGAAGGAGCAGGAGGAGGAAATGTCTGAGGATGGGGAGGAACGGCTGAGGGGCCTGAGCCCTCCAGGAGCCAGCTCCCTACTGGCCCCAATAGGCACCTCCGTTCCCAAAATCCACCCGGGCACGGAGGCCCCAGCCTATCTAGCCATGGCCGAAGCAGCAGCATCACAGAGCCCCACGGAGTCTGAGGCCACCAACCCACACCACCCCAGCAGAATATTTACTCCCATCCCCACATTTACTCAACATTCAGATTAAGTAAGACATAAGACACCCAGGTAAAGCTGGATCCTCCCCCTCCCGGACATCCCCTCCCCATGGTGGAACTGCCGCACGTTCGGCCCTCTTCCCGCAGCGTACATGCCAGGACCCAATCCCCAAGGCCCCACCCATATCCCCATCCGGGACGGCCGCCCCATACCCTAAGCCACCAGGCCCACACCCAGACCAACCCAGGGGCATTGCAGCCACTAGGCAGCGACCGCAGCCACCGTCAAGACCCCCCTAAGGCCCCACACACAACCACCAGAAGCCCACCCCCGGAGGTAACCCAAGCACCACCAGAGTCGGGCAGCAGCCCCCCAGCCCAAGACCCCCCTAGTGAACCCACCCCAGGGATCCTCCAGATACTCCAAGCTCAGACTCTCCACCACATCAACCACAGCATCCCGCAGGACCATATCAATGACCCTCCATCATCGCTATGTGATGGAACCGATCAAAGGAGCCCAGAGATTGATTTGAAGTGGAGGCAGAGGCTGTCTCAAGTGTAATATGATCCAATAAAAGATTTCTATACTGGTTAATGCAAAGATTATCTTTGTTTTTCCAGTTTATGAGGATAGTTTTCTTAGCGATGCATATGGCAGTGAGAACCACGTGAACCAAATTTGTTTCAATCGGGACATCCTCTAGGTTCCCCAGCAAGCAAAATGAGGGGGAAGTTGGGATATCACATTTCAGACACTTTGACAGGTCTTCACATACTCTATACCAGAATCCTGAACAGGTGGACATGACCACAGTGCGTGGATATAACTGTCAGGAATGTTGTCTGTGCAGTGTGTGCAGGTGTCAGATGGCACAAATCCCATCCTGAACATCCGATGACCTGTATAGTGTACTCTGTGTAGAATTTTGTATTGAATTAGTTGTAAATTGGGGTTTCTGATCGTTTTAAAAGTTTTTAAACAAGTTTGGGACCAGAAAGTCTGATCAAAGCTAACTAATAGATCCTCCTCCCATTTGCCTATAGGAATTGCTATTGTATCATCTATTTTGGTCAATGTTTTATATACTTTAGACAGTAATTTGGGGTGTTTGAGATTACAGAAGTCTAATACCCTTGATGGTGTTTGTAATTCTACTTTAAGCTTAAATTTTTCTTTAACTACTGATTTAATTTGGAGATATTCTAAAATCTATTCTTGTCTATCCCAAATTGGGAGACTATTCTGTTAAATGGAATGAAATCCAATCCTTCAACTATGTGTTCCATGTATAGAATTCCTTTACTTTTCCAGTATGGGAGGTTCATCATTTTATTGTTTTGCAATATGTCAGGATTATTCCAGATGGGTGTGCGTCTGCATGGAATTAGTGAAGACTCCGTCATTTTTAGATATTCCCACCATGCTGTCAGTGAGGTACTGATATTAATACTTTTAAAGCTTTCATGCTTTCTTATTTTTGAGCTAATAAGCGGTAGGTCCGAAAGCTCTATAGTATTGCAAAGTGTCTGTTCTACATCTAACCAGGACTCATCCAGCGGGTTATGTTGTAACCATCTTGGTATATATTGGAGCCTGTTGGTTAAGAAATAATGATAGAAGTTGGGTAGATCCAGCCCTCCTCTATCTTTGGTCTTCTGTAGTGTTTTTAAGCTAATTCGTGGAGGTTTATCCTTCCAAAGGAATTTAGTGATGGAGGAGTCAGGGATCTAAACCAATCAGATGATGGCTTGTTTGGGATCATAGAAAATAAGTAATTGATTCTTGGTAAAACCATCATTTTAATTGTGGCAACCCTCCCCATAAGTGATATCGGTAAGGATTTCCATCTAGCAAGATCATCTTCCACTTTCTTTAATAGTGGGATGTAGTTTAGTTTAGTTAGATCTGCCAGCCTGGGAGACACATGAATGCCCAGGTATGTAATATTCCCTGATTCCAATTGTGTATTAAGGGAATTGACAAAGAGAAATTAATTGGAAGAACTGTGGATTTTAACCAGTTTATTGAATAATCTGAAACTCTTGAAAACAACAACAACAACAACAACATTTATTTATATAGCACATTTTCATACAAACAGTAGCTCAAAGTGCTTTACATATTAAAGAATAGAAAAATGAAAGACACAATTATAAAAAAAATAAATCAACATTAACATCAATAAGAGTAAGGTTCAATGGCCAGGGGGGACAGAAAAAACAAAAAAACTCCAGACGGCTGGAGAAAAAATAAAATCATGAGACCGCCCAGTCCCCTCTGGGCATTCTACCTAACATAAATGAAACAGTCCTCTTTGGATTTAGGGTTCTCACGGAAGGGCTTGATGATGATGATGGTCACGTAGACTTCTTCCTTTTAATCCGTCCATCATTGTTGGAGCATCATGAAGCTTTGAGTAGGTGGAGGTGGTGCAGGCCACCACCACAAAGAAACCGGAAAAAGAAACAGAAAGAGAGTAGGGGTCAGTACCGATTTTAGAGCCACCATGAATAGTTATTATGATGAATTGAACATACAGAGTATCAGGATTAAGTTAAATTACGATTAAAATGAAGTTATAAAAGGCCATGTTAAAGTAATGTGTTTTCAGCAGTGTTTTAAAGTGCTCTACTGTATCAGCCTGGCGAATTCCTATTGGCAGGCTATTCCAGATTTTAGGTGCATAACAGCAGAAGGCCGCCTCACCACTTCTTTTAAGTTTTGTTCTTGGAATTCTAAGGAGACACTCATTTGAGGATCTGAGGTTACGATTTGGAATATAAGGTGTCAGACATTCCGATATATAAGATGGGGGAGATTATTTAAGGCTTTATAAACCATAAGCAGAATTTTAAAGTCAATTCTGAATGACACAGGTAACCAGTGTAGTGACATCAAAACTGGTGTGATGTGTTCTGATTTTCTTTTCCTAGTTAGGATTCTAGCAGCTGCATTCTGCACTAGTTGCAAACGATTTATATCTTTTTGGGTAGTCCTGAGAGGAGTGCATTACAGTAATCTAGTCGACTGAAAACAAACGCGTGAACTAATTTCTCAGCATCTTTCAGTGATATAAGAGGTCTAACTTTACTTATGTTTCTTAAGTGAAAAATGCTGTCCTAATGATCTGATTAATATGTGATTTAAAATTCAGATTACAGTCAACAATCACCCCTAAGCTTTTTACCTCCGTCTTGACTTTTAATCCTAATGTATCCAGTTTATTTCTAATAGCCTCATTGTATCCATTATTGCTGATCACTAAAATTTCAGTTTCTCTTTATTTAACTTGAGAAAATTACTATTCATCCATTCTGAGATACTAGTCAGACATTGTGTTAGTGAATCAATAGAATCGGGTCATCAGGTGCTATTGATAAGTACAGCTGTGTGTCATCAGCATAGCTGTGGTAGCTCACGTTGTGCCCTGAGATAATCTGACCTAACGGAAGCATGTAGATTGAGAATAACAGCGGACCCAGGATAGAGCCTTGTGGAACACCATATTGGATATCATGTGTCTTCGAGTTGTAATTCCCACAACTAACAAAATATTTTCTCCCTGTCAGGTAGGATTCAAACCAATTTAAGACACTGCCAGAGAGGCCCACCCATTGACTAAGGCGATTTCTAAGAATGTTGTGATCAATGGTGTCAAATGCAGCACTCAGATCTAAGAGGATGAGAACAGATAAATGGCCTCTGTCTGCATTTACCCGCAAGTCATTTACTACTTTAACGAGTGCAGTTTCTGTGCTGTGATTTGTTCTAAAACCTGACTGAAATTTATCAAGAATAGCATGTTTATTTAGGTGGTCATTTAACTGCATAATGACTGCCTTCTCAGAACTTTACTTAAGAAGGCAGGTTAGAGATGGGTCTAAAATTTTCAAGAGCTGAGGGTCAAGATTATGTTTCTTAAGTAGGGGTTTAACTACAGCAGTCTTAAGACAGTCTGGGAAGACCCCAGTATCTAGTGACGAATTTACTATGTCAAGAACATTATCAATTAGCACGCCTGATACTTCTTTGAAAAACCTTGTTGGTATCGGGTCAAGGACGAGGTGGAGGGTTTTAATTGAGAGATTATTTTTTAAATCAGGTAAATCTATCCTAGTGAAAGAGTTTAATTTGTTTATAACAGGATGTTGGGGTTTAGGGGATCCTTAGTGTTGGGGAGATATACTATGTTATTTCTAATATCATTAATTTTTGATTGAAAATACAGCGACAGCCTCACAGGTTTCACTGGAAGCACTTAGGAGGCATTCCTTTGAGCTACCTGGGTTTAGTAGGTGATCAATTGTTGAAAATAAGACTCTGGGATTACTAGCATTGTTATTTATAATCTTGAGAAATAGCAGCGTCTCTCAAGACGGACAGTGTTATTGTATTCTGTTATTTTGACTTTTAATATTTCGTGGTGGATAGTAAGTTTAGTCTTCCTCCATTGACGCTCAGCTCTACATGTTCTCTTTAAATCAGACACTCTTTGGGTCTTCCATGGTATACCAATGCTAGAAGATTTTTTCACTGTCTTTTCAGGTGCAACTATGTCAACAGCAGCTCTCACTTTAGAATTAAATCTTTCCACCTTACTATTTACATTGTCCTCGCTATTATAGCTGGCACTATAAACGGACTGATTGCTTAAAATGTTTGTAAGTTTTAAAGCTGCTGCGAATCAAAGAAGCGTTTTTAACAATATGCTTCTCATGAGTGTTTTTATCATTATTTCTATATTAAAAAGTAGAAGAAAATGGTCTGATAGACCAATATCAATGACCTGTTTTATATCAACTTTCAGTCCTTTAGTAATCACTAAGTCTAATGATGACCTGCTTTATGTGTAGGCTGATTTATGAGTTGTCTCAAATCAAAAGAATCCAGGAGGTTCATAAATTCTTTTACTTTTAGATCACACTGATTATCTATATGAAAATTAAAGTCGCCAACTATTAGGAGTGTGTCATAGTTAGTAATTAAAATTGACATTAAGTCAGAGAATTCCTCAAAAACGACGTTATATTTAGGAGGTCTATACACGGATAGTACTAGAACTTGAGAATCTCCATGAATAACAACGGTGAGATACTCAAAGGACTTGAACTTACCAAAACTGACATCTTTACATTTTAATCGGCTCGAGTAAATGTTAGCCAATCCGCCCCCCCTTTTTCCCTGGCGGTTTGCGAGTAAAACTGTAATCCGGAGGCAGATTCGATTAAAACTGCGCGCATCTGAATTCAAGCCAAGTTTCATTTAGTGCAATAAGATCTATTTTTTTATCACTAATAAGATCGTTGATAAAAAACGTTTTGTTAGTTAAAGCTCTAACATTTAATAGTGCCATATTTAATGTTTCGGAGGTGCAGAGATGAGTACTATGTGCGTTATTGTTATTTGGAATAGGAACTAAATTATTATTATTAGCGCTCTGTGTATATTTTTGTTTAATCTGTGATCTGTTTTATAGTTTTAATACATTGTTCCTCTAAAATAGTGATTTTAATTAGATTATTGGAATTTATGCCGTATTTCCTAGGTTTTCTACGTGCATTGAGATTGCTTATTACAGTATTAATGGTGTGCACTTTAACGGAAGACTCTATTAAACATTCATCATGTCCTGGCACAGCAGTATTATTTCGGAAGGGGTTAAGAGCAGAGATAGATAGTCAAGAAAAACGAATTACCTTCGATATGTTTTCGGAGAGGACCCGGGCGAAACTGTTCGGATGCAGGCCATCACGCTTGAAGAGACGCGCCTTTCCAAAAGAGATTCCAATTGTTGATGAAACCGACATCCTTCTTCTTGCAGAAACCCTGTAGCCAGTTGTTCAACCCTAGCAGACGACTGTAGTACTCGTTGGATCGTCTGACGAGAGGTAGTGGACCCAAACAAGATCTTTGCCGATGGGGTCCTCTCCTTCGTGTCTTTAATCAAAGCTGCGAAGTCAGCGAAAAGGAGTTTATTAGTTCAATTGCCTGGGAGAGAGAGGATTGAGAATTCTGAAGAAAAAGTAACACGTCATCTGCATAAAGACTGATTTTATGTTCTATGTTCTTACACTTTATGCCTTTAATAACTGTAGTTTGCCTGATTGCTGCTGCTAGTGGTTCAATATGGGTGAAGGTGATCAAGTGTAGTGGTCAGTCATCATTTCATTAGCAACTCTGCAGGGATGTTCTTGTTGGTGTATATTGTTTCATTGGTGTTCTCTGGTGAGCGATTGAGACGCTGCACTCACAGAGGCATATAATGAAAAGCCGGCATAACAAAAGGAGGTAAAACAAAGAGACAGATAAAAAAGAGTAGAACAGCAGTGGATGGAGAGGCAGGTCAAGCCAGCCAGCCAGTGTGGGGAAAAGCACCGCAGGCATTTGCCTGTGTAGGAGCAAAGGTTTGATGCTCTAGGGGCGGATCATGCCTCCTGACCTTCCTAGAAGAGCAGGTGCAGTTGAGGTGGCATCCTCCCCAGGGATCTGAGGGATGACTGTGGAAGTGTAATGGAAGATGGGAGGAGAATTAGCCCTAAGCGATCTGGCTGATGCCACTTGAGGCAACTGAAATGGGGTAGACAGGAGGAGAGGACTGTGGTTGCTAGTGTCTCCACCCTCTGAGTGAGCTATGGATGAGCTGAAGAGATGAAGAGGAAGTTATGTTAGGCTTGTTTCAGTCTGGAAATAACAATTACCACTGACTTTGGAATTGGGTATAGTCTCATTTTAAGTCTTGTTTTCCTTCTCACAGATTTCCACTGTTTTATGGATTATTTATTGTATTTATTGACATTTGGAAGACTACACTTTAATGGACACTGATTATGCTGATTTTTAATAAAAGCACTAGACCACTTTTACACCATCTCCTTGCATGTTGTGGTTTCTACATTTGCTTGGATCATCCCTTTGAAACATTATCAGTGGTGGTGGGTTCAAAAGACACCCAGAGGGATTCGGAAGTATGGAGCTGACCCGTACCATCACACAGGGTGTGAGTCATGAATTAGTTTAAGCGCACAGTCCTGTGCTAAAACAGATACTACAACATGGCTACCGCATAAAACACAACTCTTATGAGCTGATAGTGCATTCGTCTATTGGCAAAAGGTGTGAAATCGTTACCTGGGACTTCATGGGGCCAGCCAGGCAAAAGCCAGTGCAGCACATGAGACAGAAATGGATCCCTCTGAATAAGTCTAGCAATCTGATTACCATGAATAGGTGCAATAGATACTGATTTTCAAGAGGAGGTGGCATATCAGACAGGTGATGTGCTATAGCTGAGGCTTTGCAAAACATCTTGTGTCACCCCAGTCCCAAAGGTATCACGTCCTAGTGAGCTGAATGACTTCTGTCCTGTTGCCCTGACGTCACATGTGATGAAGATCATGGAATGGCTGCTGCTTCACCACCTGAGGCCACAGGTCCACCATGCCCTCGACCCTCTGTAGTTCGCATACCAGGAGAAGGTGGGAGTGGAGGATGCCATCATCTATATGCTACACCGATCCCTCTCCAACTTGGACAGAGGCAGTGGTGCTGTAAGAATTATGTTTCTGGACATCTCTAGCGCCTTCAACACCATCCAACCTCTGCTCCTTAGGGACAAGCTGACAGAGATGGGAGTAGATTCATACCTGGTGGCATGGATCGTGGACTATCTTACAGACAGACCTCAGTATGTGCATCTCGAACTGCAGATCTGACATTGTGGTCAGCAGCACAGGAGCGCCACAGGGGACTGTACTTTCTCGGTCCTGTTCAGCCTATATACCTTGAACTTCCAATACAACTCGGAGTACTGCCACGTGCAAAAGTTAGCTGATGACACTGCTATCGTGGGCTGCATCAGGATTGGGCAGGAGGAGGAGTATAGGAATCACTAATCAAGTTAAATGGTGTGACTCAAACCACTTACACCTGAACACCAGCAAAACCAAGGAGCTGGTGGTGGATTTTAGGAGACCCAAGCCCCTCCTGGACCCCGTGATCATCAGAGGTGACTGTGTGCAGAGGGTACAGACCTATAAATACCTGAGAGTGCAGCTGGATGATAAATTGGACTGGACTGCCAATACTGATGCTATGTGCAAGAGAGGACAGAGCTGACTATACTTCTTTAGAAGATTGGCGTCCTTCAACATCTGAAATAAGATGCTGCAGATGTTCTATCAGATGGTTGTGGCGAGTGCCCTCTTCTACGCAGTGACATGTTGGGGTGGCAGCATAAAGAAGAAGGACACCTCACGCCTAGACAAACTGTTGAGGAAGGCAGGCCCTATTATAGGCATGGAGCTGGACAGTTTGACATCCGTGGCAGAGCGACGGACACTGAGCAGGCTCCTGTCAATCATGGAGAATCCACTGCATCCACTGAACAGTATCATCTCCAGACAGAGGAGCAGCTTCAACGACAGACTGCTCCACTGACAGACTGAGGAGATCGTTCCTCCCCCACAATATGCAACTCTTCAAATTCACCTGGGGGTAAACGATTAACATTATACAAAGTTATTGTCTGTTTTACCTGCATTTTTATCACTCTTTAATTTAATATTGTTTTTTATCAGTATGCTGCTGCTGGAGTATGTGGATTTCCCCTTGGGATTAATAAAGTATCTATCTATCTATCTATCTATCTATCTATCTATCTATCTATCTATCTATCTATCTATCTATCTATCTATCTATTTAGACAAGCGGTTCAAAGCATCAGCAGATGTCAACTCCTTTCTTGGCCTGTAACACAACTGATAGTTGTATGCACCCACAAAAGAGACTCCAGTGAAGAATATGGGGTGATAAGATCTGTGACATGGATTTATAATGGTGTAGGACAACGAGAAGCGGCTTTTGGTTTGTGCAAATTGTAAACTGACAGCCCTGTAAGAACTGTTGAAATTTTTTAATATCAAAAATATTATCCATCTGTGCATAACTGGGTTCAGTGGCTGACAGTGTCTGCGAGGCAAAACTAATTGGGGACTCTGTACCATCAGGCTGTACATGGTTCAGCACAGCTCCAATGCCATAGAGAGAGACATCACATTACAATGTGAGAGGCTTCTTAACATCATAGTGCAGAAGTAGTCTCTACTTTGAGTAGTGACTTTTCCTGCTTATAAGCTGAGTCATGGGCAGTGCCATGCTGTTAACTTATCAATAAGCCTGTTTAGTGGTTCCAAAATGGTGGCCTTCTTTGGAAGAAAATAGCTATAAAAATTTAAAAGTCACAGAAATGCCTGAAGCTGTCTCGTGTTATGGCCGATTTATACTTCACGCTCAGAAAGCGTACGCGCCCGCATCATGGCTGCCACGCGTTCCCAGCATTCATTTCATGCATCCTCTGAGCAGGTCCTCAGAAATTAACGCGATGCGTGCCCGAGTTGCAATAAAGTTGCTTAAAATTGGAACGTAACATCAGAGTCTCCGTTTACTATCTACATGTGACAGCAAGCCTCTATGGAGATCCTTCGGGGATCGATTTGCACGCTTTGCTGTTTGATGAATGGTTCAAAGTGGTGAAGCAAAATGCCGACATACAGATGCATTCGTGGTGCTTATATATTCAAGCGTCGCATATTCCCGATCATAATGACACCAAAAATTTTAAAAGTCTCACATATCATCTTTTGTGCCGTCTATTTTTTTTTTTTTACTTTACCTGCTGTCAGGTCCAAGAAGCTTGTAGCGATTAAAAACTGGGACGACGTTTACGATGGTCTGCTTTAATAATAAAGTAAACTACGAGGTTAAAGTGGACATTTCGAGATTAAAGCCGAAATTTCCACTTTAATCACAAAATACACGTTTTCACCGTGTCTTTTATTTTTTTCTAAGTTGCTCAAATACAGCGCTATACATTGTGTTGCCGATGTGAAGTTGCAAAAAAAATAAATAAATGGACGGCACAAAAGATGGTATGTGAGACTTTAAAAATTTTTGGTGTCATTACGATCGGGAATATGCGACGCTTGAATATAAAAGCACCACGAATGCATCTGTATGTCGCCATTTTGCTTCTCCACATCGAAGCATTCATCCCGTAGGATCTGCATAGAGGCTTTCTGTCACATGTAGATAGTTCCCGAACGTAATGACACGATACTTTTTACTAGTCTCACATACCATCTTTTGTGTCGTCTTTTTTATTTTTTTATTTTTGCAACTTAACAACAGCAACATAATGTATAGCGTTATATTTGAGCCACTGAGAAAAAAATAAAGGACACGGTGAAAACGTGTATTTTGTGATTAAAGTGGAAATTTCGGCTTTAATCTTGAAATGTCCACTTTAACCTCAGTAGTTTACTTTATCATTAAAGCAGACCGTCAGAACGTCATCCCAGTTTTTAATTGCTACGAGCTTCTTGGATCTGACAGCAGCAGCAAGCAGCAATAGATCGCCACACAGAACAAATTAAATGTATGATATACCAACTCTCTGCACATTTAGAATCTTTAGATTTATACTTGATATCACTTTCATGATGAAATGCATTAAAGTGTGTATGTTACATTTTACATATAATTTTGTTTAAATAATGAATACTGTTAATTACACACATGGGGAAATAATTACACACATGGGGGTGTCACAGTGGTGGAGCGATAGCACTGCTGTCTTGCATGGAGTTATGTTGCTGGTATATCCTGCTTGTATTCCACACTGTGCTCCGGTTTCCTTCCAAAGATATGCAGATTTGGGGATTTGGTGCCGCTAAAATGATGCTAGTGTATGTGTGTGCTTGTATTCACCTTATGATAAGCTGAAGCCTCGTCAAAGGACTGTTGCTCACTTGTGCCCAGTGCTTGCTGGAATGGACACATCCCTGGATTGATGGATTTAACCAATAAACATCCTTTTCAGAGATATTGCGGTAAGGTGTCATCAGAATTGAATAGGTGTTCTAGGCAATTCACAACACAGAGAAGCCGAACATGTTCTCACCGTGATAATATCTCGTACTGCCACCTGGTGGATTCCTCCAGATTTACATAAACACAAGTATGAACACTACAAAGCTTGCGTAGCAGGAGCGTCCGCTGCAGCATGCGAAGGCGTCAGCGTGAAGTATAACTCCGCCTTACAGGAAGCTGGCGTATTCATGATAGCTTCAACCTTTTTGTTGGTGGGATGGATGCCCTCTTTATTTACTCTAAATCTGAGAAACTCCACCTCAGTAGCAGCAAAACACATTTTCCCTTTGATATCTAAGTCCAACATTGGAAATTAAACATAACACTTTCTCCAAACATGCTCCTCTGAAGTTTTCCTATTGATTAAACTGTCATCCAGGTATGGCTGTACACCTGGAATATCTGCCAGCAGGGTTTCCATATAACGCTGAAAATGGCAACAGCTGTTGAGACCCCAAACTTGGGTCCACCAGAACTCCCTGTTAGCAGCTCAGCTAAAGGTCTAATTTAGTAAAAATGACACCCCCTGCCAGTGTGGAGAACAGTTTTGTGACAGTTGATAAGGGATAAATATCAAGTTTTACTGTTGAATTAACAGTACATCTGTAATCATCACAGACTCTTAAAATGAATGTCGCTCTTTTAAGTGTCACACTGGTACAAAATGCCTTGTACAACTAGATCATCTAATGCCTCATTAATCTTCTGCTTAAGAGCAAAAGGTACAGGGTATGCCTTAAAGAATTTGGGTAAAACTGTAGGGTCCACTTCAAATGAAACGGGTGGTCCTCTGCATATTTGGCCACAGTCTTTTGTAGGTGTCCTCACTAATCAAACTACAGGCTGAGCCAGAATCAACTTTCATTTTTAGTAACCTACCATTCAATGAAACTGTAGTCTTACACACAGGCTTCTTGTGGGTTGTGTGGCCCATCTGTGTACTATGCACCACATACTTATCCTGCGCATTCATTGTTACTATATTGGTTTCTTGGGTCTGTAATGCTGCAGTTTCCAGATCTGAAAGTAATTGAGTAGAGCATGCCTTTTTTAAGCGCCCATGAGCTAAATGCCCTCTTTTTTTACAGTAATGGTACACAGATGTGTTAAATTTACATGACATAGCTGTATGAGTCCCACACCATCGGAAACACTTTCTATCATCACTTTCTTGTAATACAGATTGTGTTATATTCTGAGCTGTGTTCATTGAATCATTCTGTGTACCTCTTCCATACAATTACCAATTACAGTCTACTCAGTCCTCAGTATGCCATTTCTGCTGCTAGAGTGCGCTCCTCTGCTTTCTTGAATGTTAAATTCGGCTCTGCTAATAGCTGACACTGCTGTAAAGGATCTGATCATTCTATGTGATCACGCAGCATCTGTTCAAGTTGTTCACCAAAACAATACCTGCACCTCAGTTGTTACCCAGAGTTGGCTTTCATGGTCATATACTCAGAAACAGTAACATCCTCTATTCATTTGTTGGTATAACCAGTCAAAGATTCTGTATACTCCACCAAGTTAATGGAATCACTGTACATAGCAGCCTTCCTAAAGATGTCCCAGTTTGTGGAGTCAAAACAGTCTTTGAGAGCTGAAATAGCACCATTTATGCAGACACTTGTATGTAGGAACCATGAACTTGGAGTATGTGGTCTGAGACTAGGTGAGGATAGGTAGTGGCAATATAGGCCTCCTGAACAGTCATATAAACTTTGATCAGACAGTTTCCTCTGGTGGAAAAATCTCATACCACAAAGAGAAAATCTTCCTGATGCGTCATTTGCAATTGTTTATGGCTTCATACAGCTTACCTAGCACCTGTTTAGCATTTTACATAGTTGGTTGATATAATGCTACTACATAATTGTGACTGCTGCAGCCTTCATTTTTATTTAAACACATAATCCACTACCGAGGGTCTTACCAGTTAAAGATTTACCTCTATCTGCTGTGAAGATAGTTCCTCTCAATGGCTGAGTCTCTGAAGTTGTCGGTAGTCACGTTTCTAAAGATATATATTAAATGATCACTTATTTCATGCTTTTAGTACACTGAAGCCTTATGCAGTCCAGTTTATTATTATTATCCAGTGATTGGACATTCACAAGTAGAACTGATAATATTTCTGGTTTGATAGGATTAGCCTTTAGCCTCCAGCTAATGCTAGTGTACTTTCCTCACTTCTGTTTCTGCTCATGGCACTTGTGTTTTGGCCGCATCTGTTTTTCTTTACACAGTAGAGACTAAGAAACCAAGGCTGTGCAGTGACTCTAACAGCAGCCCTGGAGAGTAGTTAGAGCATTTACCACTAATTCCAGGAACATCAGCCACTCATATACATAAATCTATGCATTACTAAATCACAGCTTGACAAGTGATTTAATAAACACGAAAGGACTCTCTAGAGCTCTGCAAGCTGCTGCCTGAGTGGACACTGTCATCGTTCCTTAGTTTTTGAGGCAATTTTAAATGTTTTAAAAGGAGGAGTTATTACTTACCTATCTCAAGCAGGGTTTAATACATAATTAAAAGCTCCTGTTATTATAAGTTCATTAGATTACATATTGGAATGTAATGCCAGGATTTTCATAATCATTTTTATAATTCCTCATTTGACATACGTATATACTATATATTAGCCAGAATTAATTTATTTTCATTCAGTTTCCCCATTACTATAATGTTGCAGACTTAAAGATCCAATATTTAATCAGTAGCTATGAAGGGACTCAATCATATTCCAACTACTTTGGTCTTTATCAAATATTAGAATGAAAGACTAGGCCAATTCAGTCTCCTTCTAGTATTTTTTGAGCTTTACTGTTTTGATGAATCTCCTGCAGAAATGCTATATCTGATATTAAAGACCTCAGTTATGAAGTATTTTTCATTTTTAAGTTTTTAATTGCTATGGTGGGCTGGTGCCCTTCCTGGGGTTTGTTTCCTGCCTTGTGCCCTGTG
>NW_024381312.1:0-17858 GCF_016835505.1 Polypterus senegalus
TCTCTGCTGTCTTCACTATCCTTTGCAGGCGCTTGCGGTCATTTATTTTCCATGCCGATGGTTTTTCTCTTCTTTACTGTATCACCAGCACTTGCATCAGATTTGTGTTTCAGAGACATTCTTGAAGGGTGAAGACAAAAGGTTAAGATGAGCTCTTCTGCACAGCACTGTCCATGTTATCACAGCACATCTGGCGTACTGACGAGAGACAACTTCCTGCTATGTACGTAACAGTACAAGCAAGCAGGCAGTCACCTCCACTAAAGTATGCTGCCTGCAGCGTCTGCTTATAGAGCGAGCAGGGTGCGGCCAAAGGCATGTAGTGAATCGCTCACCATCATTCAACAGGCAGCCACCCGAAGCACACTACAATGCTATCCCCTGCCATCCCGTTCACCCTCAATGGCTTCCGTTCAGCCACAACCGGGTCACCGCTTGCAGCATTACCAGCCGCCAACCGAGAACGAATGGGGCAGCCGTGTGTGGTGGGCGGGCAGTGAAACAACACCCTACACTCCTTCCAGCCCGCATCCAGTCAGGAGCAGTAGCTGCGGTGGGGTAGGGGGCGGACAGCGAACCGCCCCATCAAGCCTCCGTCCTGCACACGAGCGATAGCTGTGGTCCCGGTAACTATGGATCACAGGTCACCGCTTGCCGCTGGTAGCCGCCCGAGAGACACTACACTGAGCAGCGAAATCGCCCCCCTCCAGCCATCGCTTGCAGCATCCCCAGGCCAAAGATGATGGAGCGGCAGTTAATGAGGTGCATGCGTCACAGCTGTGGCCGCATTCGTAAGTCGTAGGTCGCATTTCCGTAACCTGGGGACTACCTGTACACTGAAATTAACCGCATATTGCTTATTAGTTTAATGCATCTGATTGTAATTAAACTGTAACAATATAATGGTCCAGGGAATAGCCATAGTATTCCAAATACCATAACTGCTTTAGCGTTGTTACTCTCACTGCACCTTCTTCTTCTTCTTCTTTCAGCTCCTCCCATTAGGGGTTGCCACAGCAGATCATCTTTTCCATATTCCTCTCACTGCACCACTCAGAGCAGCTGATCGGAGAGAGAATTATCGGGATACAGCATCAAGCACACGCTGCCTCAGCCATGCTGTCTATTTGAACTGCTCTCATATGACAAGCGCTTCAAACCTTTCCTGTACGGACCTCGCGGTTCACAAACAGTTTCATCCCAAGAACTTTAAATGCACTCAATCAGGTGCTCCTCGTAGAACTGTTAGTACTTATAAGTACAATCACCTCACTGTAAACTTGCACTACAGTTATAATATTACACAACCTGAGCCACTTTATAAAGCGCGTAGTTACATATGATGATGATATTATTTTTAAGATGAAATGCAGCAAAATATGTTGATTATATTATACAGATAAAACTTTCTATATTGTTAGAAATCTATATTGTTAATAATTAAAGGACACGGTGTTGCTGTGCTAGCAAGGAGCTGGTGCTCTGTTCACAGATTATTCCTGCCTTGTGCTGTATGCTTGCTGGGACTGGCTCGAAGGATAGAATAATTAAACATGTACTACGAAAATATTTCAATGTTCCTTAAAAGTTTTGAAGAATCAGCGTTCTAAGCTTACAGATGGCCTCACGTCTATTACAGAGCTGATTGTGTGGCGATCGGTTACTTGGAGAAAGAAAAGTAAGGACAGGAATTGGGGGTTAGTACATTTGAAAGAGACAGTACTGCTGCAACAAATTATTTCATCAAAGGTCGTGCACAATCACTGCGCCACCGTGTTCCCATGTTTAATAACATGCTTTAACTCCTATCATCATGAATATGATATCACGTATACATCTCAGTATTTTAATTATGCAGAGAGCTTTAATATCACAAATGTAATGGATTCTGTGTCCTGTCTGAGGAAGAGAAAGCCGGTTTAAGAAGCAAGTAGTGATTCACACACACAGAGCACATAGAAGAACACATACAAAACAAAGCATTTAACGTGCTACTTTAGTTACGATGGGATTTGAGAAACTAATAAATTAAATTATTTTAAGATGAAGTTAACGATGTTCTACTTTAATGACAAAATAAACTATGTGATTCAAACTTGACATTTCAAGCATTTTTCCCACTGTGTCCCTATTTTTTTTTCTCTGTACCCTTATAAGCTTTCATATGACACTCAGACGGTGGCCAACGACCTACCTTTTCATGGCGACTTTGATATCTGACAACTTCTTTTTTTATTTTGGGCACTGTGCGACTTGAGCTCTCGAGTTTCTCAGACACGCTATGTCACTCGATCAACTTCCTATTGCTGTTTATTCCACTGTTTAAACCAACAAACAGTATGTTTTTTCTTTGCCTCCACTTGCTATTCGCTGAAATTCTTCTATTTCCCCCCATGCTTTTGCCATTGTCTTTTCACAGAACGCTGAGCTTAAGGGCTATTTATATTGATTTGCAAATTCAAAGAGGTGTAATTCTGAGAGGAGTTGGGGCGGGGCAGCAAGCGCGTGCACATGCGTTAATTTTCACGCTGACCAGGATTTATGGAGTGGAAGAACATGGAAGTTGGGGTTCACAACGATTTATGCATCTGGATTTTTTGTGCGTAAGCACATTTCTGCTTTTGTGCTTACGCCATGTTATAGTGTGAGTTCTATGCACAGCGTTATGCATGAGGCCCCTGGTTACCAACAGGAGTTAAGTTAGTTTCTTCTTCATTTGCAAAAGAGTTTCATGTACAATCTCCAAAAGAGGTGCATGAAGACGTAGAGACTGTATCTCTTCAGGAGATATTCAGTGGCAAAAAACTAACATCTAGTAGCAAGTTCCTACTGTATGTACCACTCTCTCATGTCCCAGTTCATCCTTGATCTTATAAACATGATTTTGAGGATTTCCATCCACAACTGTAAACACTTTGCTTTCCAATTTGTCAGCTTATTTTTCTTTTACCTCGCTCATTCTTGTGTCATCTAGCAGCACGTTTGGGAGTCCGATCGCCACCAAACTGGCCATGGGGCTGCTTTGTGACCAGGAGGAGGTTATGGGGTATGTTTGGTTGGGAAAAATATCCTTGGTGAAGCGCAGGACACCTTTTAACCGACACTCACTTTCCGACTCACATTAACATTTCAGTCTTGGTCTTTCTGACTGACTGGTGCTATTTGTTCACTTTCTGAACACAATGTGAAACATTATAATTGTCCTGCTTTTCGCTAATATACCCAGGCCACCAAAAAATATACCATTAGAAAGTCCACTTCCGATGCCACAAAAAAGTCTGTTTCAAGGCCGTCTCAAACATTGTGCAAGACGTCAACATGTTTTCATAACAAGAATTCCGCTGATTCCAAATGATTTACCCTTTGATTTCAAACGGCTAGAATTTCCTATTCGTTTGGATTTGTTATGTGAATTACTAAGGCTGAAGGGCAATCACTCCAAGTTAAAGGCATCAATTTGGAAAATCCATGCTTTTCACATAGACAACTCTACGTGGCATGTTCTATAGTGGGCAATCCTCACAATTTGTTCATTTTCGGAACCCCAAGACAAAACAAAAATATACTGTATCCAAAGCCTCTAAAATGACCACTTATTTTAACTATTACAATAAAATGTCAATCAGAAAAATGTTTGCTTGATTTCTATGTTCTGTTTCTTTCATTTGGGAAATTCAATAGTTAGAGATTCCCGGGCAATGGTGGGTACTCCTGCTAGTATACAAATAAAAAAAAAATAACATACCTGAAATATTAAACAGAGAACATAAGTGACAATTCAAGCTCTTTGATTCCTCCTATTAACCAAAGAAAACCAAGGTGGAAAGGCTGTTGAACGCCACATTAACACAAAACTAAAATTAATAGAAAAGCATTCAAAACATTTCAAAACAACAACTATATACAACAAAAATCATATTACAATTAGATAGATAGATAGATAGATAGATAGATAGATAGATAGATAGATAGATAGATAGATAGATAGATAGATAGATAGATACTTTATTAATCCCAAGGGAAAATTCACATAATCCAGCAGCAGTATACTGATAAAAAAAAATATTAAATTAAAGAGAGATAACAATGCATGTAAAAGCAGACAATAACTTTGAGTAATGTTAGCATTTACTCCCCCGGGTGGAATTGAAGAGTCACATAGTGTGTTATAGCATTACTGTCATATACAAAAAAAAATAACTCAAACAATTTAAAATAATTGAATTAATTTTACCATACAGAGAATAACAGCGTGCTTACCGCCTCTCACAGTAACACAACAAATACCGGGAGAGACGCACACTGATGACGTCACATAACACAACAAACAGAGTAGGGGAATAAAACAGGAAAACATACAACACAATGAATGTTATCAGGATTTGGTGAAGCTCCAAACAACTCAACATTTTATTTTATACACCCGTTACACTTAGAAAGGAAACTAATTTTTTGTCAGCTTATCAGATTTTATTACCTGAAAAGTTGTTTTCCCTTGTTTTCGATAAACAGTTAAAAAAGACCTTCCATTTTATGTGAGAGTGAAGTCGGAGCAGGTCAGTCCATTAAATGATATAAGCAGCCATCTGAGGGCTGCCATATATAAAAGTTTAGGAGCGCGTGCTCCTGACACTGACAGGGACCTGGACCTTGATTCAGATGATCCTGAGTGAGCGCTGTTACATGCTGGGCACCATTTATGAATGTAAAGTGTGCATACTCCGTACAACAGCGCACGCGTCCTCCTTAAAGTCGGCGGTTTGTACACAAAGCAGCAACGCTTGTGCTACTGAAGGGTTACATGCTGGACACCAAGGGGAATCACCCAGCAACTCATTGGAGACTAATAATATCGAGTACCCTGTGATGGACCAGGGCCATCTGTCAGAGGGGGACATTTTTTAATTGTGCACTGGGTGGTTCCATTAGGCACCCATTTTTCGGACTGGGGCTGAGAAGTTAAAAGGCTGTCAGCAGGATGAAGGTATCTGCTGTCTTGCAAAGGAGTCACTGCTTTGAAGTCTGGCTGGTTGAGATTACAAACAATACCAAGTTGTGATAACAGACCTGCTCCTTCCTTGGAGGATGTTTGTATTTACCTGACTTGTAAATTAACATGTCTGACAATAGTGGTTTCTAAACAGCAGATCTGTACTCATTCATGGTTGGTAAGCATTCAATGATTTGACAAAACTTCTGTTGGGAAACGAGCATCCGGTGAACAGAGTGCATCTGTAGACAGTTGAACAATTAAGTGTTGGGGTAATACAGAGAACAAACTGGACTCTGCACCACTAAAGGTTGTATCCTCCAATTCTTGTTTTAACGGACTTTTAGAGTGTGGACTGTGTGCTTTCCTTTTAAAAAGGGGAAATTTGCTCCTGATATGTTTAGATTTTGTTATGTTCATTTATCTTTTTAATGTAATTTATATTGTCCTGTATAATAGAACTTACTGTAGCTTTTTTTCTGAAATTACTGCTGTGTCTTTCATTGTGTGTTTACTCACTGCCCAATTTAAAGAAACCTGTGTGCTATTATTGGTAAATTTCAGGAGTTCCCAGTCTCTTAATAAAACTGGGTGGCATAGTCGGATATTTTAATGGTGACTAAGTTAGATTACCTGTAAGTGTGACCAGACACCTGCCACACATCAGCAAACCCCAAACCCTAACACGAACACACACAGAGTCCCTGGTTAAATTAAAGGATGGTTTCTATTTACCACAATACCTTCACAAGTAGCACAAGCAGAGGTTTTCTCTTTTCCACAGTCATTTCTCCACAATTCATTTCACCATTGCCCTACTCTAGTTGAATGTTGCCTTCCTTCCTCCCTGGATAAGTGAGTGTGGTCCCTTTTATTGAGGACCCAAGAGTCCTTCCAGTGCCAGGGCCACTGCTCGATGGAAGCACTACTGAGTCAAATGGAAATCCTTTAAATTGGGGAGCGTATCTCCCTACAGCACCCCCTTGCGGCACCCATTTACCCCAGCAGGGCTGCTCTGCCAGACTACATCTCCCAGCATGCCCTACTGGTTCTCTACTGGGTACCGATATTTGGGGCCGCCCTCCTAGCATGCTGGGGACTAAAAAGTCCCCAGCAACATCTTCTACTTCTGGTGGGCTGTCCGTCCATCCAGTCTGACCATCTCTTCTAGGTCTTATCCATTTGTCCTCCCCTGCTGGGATGCCTGTCTGCCTGTTAGGAGTCTCCCTCTTCTGGCCGGGTTGCCCGTCTAGCCCATGTGGCATCTACAGCCCACTATGGACAACAAGAGGTGATGTCTGTCCGCTCCACCTAAGGATCCAAATGAGCTTTGACTGGCACTGACTGAAGTGCATTTTCAGGGCACATGACTTGTTATATCATTTTTATGAACTAGGCTATATATCAATTCCTGACAGTATTCAAAAAGTATTCATGAAGTATTCAGAATAAATCACACATTTTGAGTATTGGACGAGAATACCATTTTGAATTCATTAAGGACTGTATACTCAGCACTCAGTATATAAATACTTTTTTAGAGTATTCTGCCCAGCACTGGTCATTGTCATCTTGCTTTTCTATTAAAGATGTCAGAGGACACATCTCTGTATCCCAGTGTTGATCAATGGTGTTAGTGTTGATTCAGGGAAGCTACTCGACAGTTTAGATTTTTTTTGCTTTCTATCTCATTTGCTTTTGTCTTTATTTCTTGGTTTGTTCTCCTGTTTAGTTACTCAGTTTTGTTTTCGTTTCCACCTGAGAACATTTGCTTGTATTTTCGCCAGGTTCTTGTTCTGCCCCATTTTGTTGTCCTCAGTCTCCTGATAAATATTAAAGATTCTCCTAAAAATGTTTTCAAACAACTCCAACAACTTTCAACAAGGTCTTCATATCAAGGATGAGAACGTGTGCTGAAGTGGAGAGGCACTCATGCAAGTGACGTCTGAAATGTCTGACAATATAAACTGAGGCATATTTCAGAACTGAACCTTTAGACAAAGCAAACTCCTTGAGCATCGGAAAGGCACTATATAAATAAAATGTATTATTATTAATAGTATTATTATTTTGCCAGATAAAGGCTGCATGTGAATTGCTGCAAGTCAATGGAGGACACCAGAGAGTCAGAACATGAAAACAGGACACACTGAGCTTTAACTGAATGGAAACCTCAGAGTCAATAAAAAAACATCTAAAATAACAGCAGCACTGAAACTGAATGAGGGTAAAGATGAAGACTACTTACATGTTCTCACACATCCTCAGTGTTACCAATGAAGTTCTCCAGTTTTAGTGACAGTCCATCTCACAACTCTAAACTGTACCTGTCAACAAATGCCTGCCATCTTTAGCTGTCTCGTTGTGATGTTTCTGCAAGTGAAGAGCTTCATTCTGTGGATTCTGATTTTCTAAGAAATGTTAAGTTTTATTTTCACTGCTTCTGAGTTCACAGCATAGACGTGAGTCCCGTCAAATCAAACCCAACGCTTATTGAGATGTTGTTCACCAGCAGGAGATGAGATTTTTATTTCTACAACATTATTGGTTTTGTTTTCTTTGTTGCATTTCAGTAATACATTTTCTTCTTCCAGTTTTAAAGAAGCCCACATGATATCCTGATGGCTTTGCATTTAATAAACTGTAAGTGGCACTTCTTTATCCTTATTCCCTGTGTTTCTGTTTTGCACCATTTGAGGAGGTCAGCAATGTGTTTTATTCTGTAAATAAATCAAGTGCATGCCCTGACTCCATTTTGATTTCTTCTGGTCTCCTCTCCTTCCTTGGGCTGACGTGATCCTCACACCACAAGTCTGCTTCTAATCTGAACAAAGGGTGATAAGTGTGTGCCCTGCTTTGTTTAAAAAATCTAAAAAAGATCATAAAAGCACAGAATTCTCATGAGATCTGATAAAGCTGAGGGTCTTATTGTCAGATCACAGGCCATTTTATTTTAATGTGTTTCTGTCACTTTAAGTCTCAGGTGTGTCAGTGTTGGCAGGCTGCCGTTTAAAAACGAAAGAGAAACAAATCTGAGGAGGAACACAAAGTCACAGTCTGTAATTTGAAGACTTTATTTTATTACACGCCATCTTCTCCTTCTACAGACTTATAAGACATTAAGAACACAAAAGACTGACATATTGGGCATGAAGTTCACAGACCCCTGATGAAGGACAAATCCTTGTAATGTGTGATCTCTAAATGGAGAAAGTGGGGAGAAGACAAAGTGAAAGCAGGTAAGTGGAGACGTTACAGACGTTTATTATATTATTGTTAGATGATGGAAATGAATCTTTAGGTTGTGAGTGATACGAATTGTAATTTGGAGGCTCACTCACTCAGTAATGTGTAACTGGCTTATGCTACACAAGTTTACCTTCAGCTCGTGTGTATTAATTGTGTGTTTAGTGAAGGAGCCATGAGCAGAGCAGAAGGTCTTCATATGATATCAGGGTGGTGTCATTAATTAATTGTCATTAATTGTCCACCACGAGTTTTCACCAGTAAAAGTAACTCAAGTCAAGACCACCACAACAAGCATTAATGAACATTAACTGGGATTTTACAGATGCAGGTTAGCCTCAGCTCCAGCACAGACACATTCTGTTCTTTAATTCAAAAGGTACTGTGAGATTTGAGTGTGCCGTATGGTGATAATCCATCCATCCATCCATTATTCAACCCACTATATCCTAACTACAGGATCACGGGGGTCTGCTGGAGTCAATCCCAGCCAACACAGGGCACAAGGCAGGAAACAAACCCCGGGCAGGGCGCCAGCCCACCACAGGTATGGTGATAATCTTACTGATGAATTGGGAAACAGGAGTGCAATGCTAGGGTTAAAGTAGAAGTAAGTAGAGAACAACTGGGTGTCACGTTCTTTTACTTGATTTGATTACTGGTTCTTCTGGTACAGCTTAGAGACTTGTGTTTATTGAAATGGTGGATGGTGAAGACATATTAGGAGTACACATGTGAGAAAGTTGTTTATTAACAAATTGGATAATGAATTTCTGTACCTACTGTAAGTTTAGTATCAAATGGCATTGCTAACATAATTAACATGTATATCATATACAGCATAACAGCCAGTGTAAAATTAAGAACAATATTACATTCAATCAACAAAGATATGAGCACGTTTACTGTTGGTCTCATTTCTGTGATCAAAGACTCAACTGGATTGGTTAAAAAGTGAATGTTAAATGAGAAAGAGAAATCACTAAGAGAGAGAACCAGTTTTTCCAGTCTGACGAGGCTGTGTGATCTGACGCTGTACACGTCGAGTGTTGAAGGCCTGTCTGAGTTCCAAGAGGCGTTTATCACAAGAATAGCCGTGTAGAGAGGAGTTGTGTCCTCACTAAAGAAGAGCAATTGTGACTCTGGAAACTCTAAATCAAGAAGAGACCACTTAGAGTGTAACTGATATGAGAGGAGACCGTCAGTGAGAGGCCTTATTAAATTATGTGATGTGTCAGAATAAGTAAAAGATCTCGGATTGTCACTTCTGAGGAAAATGAAATGTCTGTGACTTTTCAAAAATTTAATGGCGACCAACTCAAAATAGACTTTCATAATTAGTGAACTGTGAAATCAAACAAATCACCAGGACAAGATCATATTTATCCTCATGTTCTTAAGGAGGCCAGTGAGTACAGATATAAACCCTTGACACATATTTTTAGGAAGTCACTGCGCACTGGAGAGATTCCGAAGGACTGGAAAATGGCAAATATCATCCCATTATATAAAAAGGGTGACAGGGCAGATCAGAGCCACTACAGGCCAGTAAGTTTAACATGAAATATCACAGGAAAATTAATGGAAGGAATTATTAAGGAGAAGATTGAGCAACACATGGCAAGGACAGGAGTTATTCTGAACAGTCAGCATGGGGTCAGAAGAGGGAGGTCGTGTTTTATTAACATGTTGGAATTCTATGAGGAGACAACAAAAGGATACGATCAAAGTGGAGCAGATGATATTATTTATCTGGACTTTCAGAAAGCATTTGATAAGGTGCCACATGAGAGGTTGGGCATCAAGTTAAAAGAAGTGGGAGTTCAGGGTGATGTTTTTAGATGGGTGCAGAATTGGCTCAGACACAGGAAGCAGAGGGTGATGGTGCGAGGAACCTCATCAAAACTGGCCGATGTTAAGAGTGGTGACCAGCAGGGGTCAGTGCTAGGGCCGCTGCTATTTTTAATATATATAAATGATTTAGATAGGAATATAAGTAACAAGCTGGTTAAGTTTGCAGATGATACCAAGATAGATGGATTAGCAGATAATTTGGAATCCGTTATATCATCACAGAAGGACTTGGATAGCAGACAGGCTTGGGCAGATGTGTGGACGATGAAATTTAATGTCAGTAAATGTAAAGAATTACACATAGGAAGTAAAAATATTAGGTTTGAATACACAATGGGCGGTCAGAAAATCGAGAGTACACCTTATGAGAAGGATTTAGGAGTCATAGTCGACTCCAAGCTATCAACTTCCCAACAGTGTTCAGAAGCCATTAAAAAGGCTAACAGAATGTTAGGTTATATAGCCTTGATGTGTGGAGTACAAGTCACAGGAGGTTCTGCTCAAGCTTTATAACACACTGGTGAGGCCTCATCTTGAGTACTGTGTGCAGTTTTGGTCTCCAGGCTACAAAAAGGACATAGCAGCACAAGAGAAGGTCCAGAGAAGAGCGACTAGGCTGATTCCAGGGCTACAGGGGTTGAATTATGAGGAAAGATTAAAAGAGCTGAGCCTTTACAGTTTAAGCAAAAGAAGATTAAGAGGTGACATGATTGACGTGTTTAAAATTATGAAGGGAATTAGTCCAGTGGATCAAGACTTGTATTTTAAAATGAGTTCATCGAGAACACGGGACACAGTTGGAAACTTGTTAAGGGTAAATTTCGCACAAACATTAGGAAGTTTTTCTTTACACAAAGAACGATAGACACTTGGAATAAGCTACCAAGTAGTGTGGTAGACAGTAAGACGTTAGGGACTTTTAAACCTCGACTTGATGTTTTCTTGGAGGAAACAAGTGGATAGGACTGGCGAGCTTTGTTGGGCTGAATGGCCTGTTCTCGTCTAGAGTGTTCTAATGTTCTAATGATTTTAGTGTTGTTTTTTGCATTTTCAAAGGTTTCATTTTTGTCCATATTGTTTTTCCTAAATGTTTCCATTTTTTATAGATATAATATACCACCATGTTGTTTAGACAGCAGATTTTCACTGTCCATCCCATGACTACTGGTGACAGGTCATTCAATGTCACACTTCTTCTCGTATGAAATAATTGGTGTCCAGCTTGTAAATTATACTTACATAGAACAAAGGAAGGTCTTTCAACAATACCTTTCATACTGTACGAGGTGAGACACAAAAATAACCAGACTGGGCTTGGGGCTTTCCTGGAAAACCGTCTGGAGGTCAGCCGGACGTGAGTCATAGAACTATATGCCCCCCTACACGCCCTCTCAAACCACCAACCGGCCAGGTATATCCTGTGAATCGCCCACTCAGTATTTGTTTTTTGTTTTTGTTTTTTTACCGTGTCCTGTTTGGCTGTGAAGCAATCAGAATTGTTGGCTGAATGCTGGCGACTAGCCTTACAGTTTTTCTCTCAGGTGGAGCGTTACAGCTTCTGCTGACGTCACGCCTGATACCAAAACTTTATTAAAAATATTTTTAGATGTTTTAAGATTCGAACCGGACACGGAGACAAAAGTGAAAGAAAAAGAAGAGAGAGAAGGAAGAGATGGAGGTAAAGGGGAGGGGGGGTTTTCGTATAGAATAAACAATAAATGAACCAGAATCCGCTTCTAGACCTGCAGAAAGAGAGGGGAAAAAAACAAAACCACAAGACAAAAACATTGCTGCATCAGCTACATGAAGATATATAAAAGTAAAAATGTTTGCTGACAATCATACAGTAATTATTACTGAGGCATTTAGGCCACCACAACCTTAGATCATGTGCTGAAGATGTCCAAGTCATACTTATGAAATCACCATGTGAGCACCTGTGTGATGCGCACGCTTGTATGTGTAAGGTTTCTCTATAGGAGCATCCAATAGTGAGTGTGAAGGGCCACAGACCTGCCCCCAAAACGTGCGGAAGATGGAGGGAGTTCCAAGCCCAGAGATCCAGAGGTCACCCCAGAGCGGAGACCCCAGGGAGGCCGTCACCAGAGAAGCCCCAACCCCCCCGAGAGGGCAGAGGATCACCCCGGGGGTCACAACCAGCAGCCGGCAGAGTCCCGGGAGATATCAACGGCAAGCCCTCAGGCCCGCCCGCAGCCGCTCTCCCCGAGTCGGCCGGGCCTGGAACCCAGCAGCCCGGGACCCAGGGCACCCACCCGCCGAGGATCCAACAGAGCCCAGGGAACCAGATCCCACCAGGCAGCCACCGGGAGCGACCAGACAGATGCTTAAGGCAGGGGAGGGTAGGCAAAGATGTTGTAGTATTGCCAGATGTCCCAGGAGAGGGGAGGAGTCCAAAACCCCACCTGACATATACAGTCACACACAAACACAGTCATACACTCCCTCCCTCATGCTCTCACATACACATACAACCCAAGACTTACAAGGATGTACGCCAGACACCCATTCACACTCCCCACACACCCTACCTAACTCTGGTCCCGGTGCTGCCGTACCTGAGGTACAGCCATTCCTGGACGTCAGAGTTAGCCCGTTCCGCAGGGGTAATAGTGAGCAGGCACCCCTCCAACGTAGAGCAAAGCAACCCACCACTCCAGACCACAGGCAGACGGCCAGCTCCCACTCCTAGCCTCCAGCCCGGCAGCTAACTGAGAACAGAGGTGTAATAAGACCTCTAGTCTCCCTCCGCCTGCTCTAATGTAGTGTTGGTGTGTGCTGATAAGGTGCATTTTGTGGTTGGGGGGCGGGCAGTGCCGGCACCATGTGGCCTACACCAGCTGATGCCAACACACAGCCCCACCTCCCCCCCAAAACTCTCCGTGACTAGGTGCAGTTTAAAATTGGAAGTGGACACCGCACTCGGAGTGAGGCTGAAATTTCCCCACCGGATGCCGTTGAGTGTGCCCCTCCCAAGGCCCTAAGTGTGCATTTGTGTGGAATGTTTTTGTGGAAGTGTTTAATGTGCAAATAAAATTGGGGTGTAGGCTGCCACAGGACTGCGGAAACGGGATCCATACCCGCACCCCCTGACTTACCCACACCCCAAGGCCCTATGTGCATGTTTGTGTGATGATGTGAAGGAGCAGGAGGAGGGAAATGTCTGAGGATGGGGAGGAACGGCTGAGGGGCCTGAGCCCTCCAGGGAGCCAGCTCCCCTACTGGCCCCAATAGGCACCTCCGTTCCCAAAATCCACCCGGGCACGGAGGCCCCAGCCTATCTAGCCATGGCCCAAGCAGCAGCATCACAGAGCCCCACGGAGTCTGAGGCCACCAACCCACACCACCCCAGCAGAATATTTACTCCCATCCCCACATTTACTCAACATTCAGATTAAGTAAGACATAAGACACCCAGGATAAAGCTGGATCCTCCCCTCCCGGACATCCCCTCCCCATGGTGGAACTGCCGCGTTCCGCCCTCTTCCCGGCAGCGTACATGCCAGGACCCAATCCCCAAGGCCCCACCCATATCCCCATCCGGGACGGCCGCCCCAAACCCTAAGCCACCAGGCCCACACCCAGACCAACCCAGGGGCATTGCGCCACTAGGCAGCGACCGCAGCCACCGTCAAGACCCCCTAAGGCCCCACACACAACCACCAGAAGCCCACCCCGAGGTAACCCAAGCACCACCAGAGTCGGGCAGCAGCCCCCCAGCCCAAGACCCCCCTAGTGAACCCACCCCAGGGATCCTCCAGATACTCCAAGCTCAGACTCTCCACCACATCAACCACAGCATCCCGCAGGACCATATCAATGACCCTCCATCATCGCTATGTGATGGAACCGATCAAAGGAGCCCAGAGAGATTGATTTGAAGTGGAGGCAGAGGCTGTCTCAAGTGTAATATGATCCAATAAAAGATTTCTATACTGGTTAATGCAAAGATTATCTTTGTTTTCCAGTTTATGAGGATAGTTTTCTTAGCGATGCATATGGCAGTGAGAACCACGTGAACCAAATTTGTTTCAATCGGGACATCCTCTAGGTTCCCCAGCAAGCAAAATGAGGGGGAAGTTGGGATATCACATTTCAGACACTTTGACAGGTCTTCACATACTCTATACCAGAATCCCTGAACAGGTGGACATGACCACAGTGCGTGGATATAACTGTCAGGAATGTTGTCTGTGCAGTGTGTGCAGGTGTCAGATGGCACAAATCCCATCCTGAACATCCGATGACCTGTATAGTGTACTCTGTGTAGAATTTTGTATTGAATTAGTTGTAAATTGGGGTTTCTGATCGTTTTAAAAGTTTTTAAACAGGTTTGGGACCAGAAAGTCTGATCAAAGCTAACTAATAGATCCTCCTCCCATTTGCCTATAGGAATTGCTATTGTATCATCTATTTTGGTCAATGTTTTATATACTTTAGACAGTAATTTGGGGTGTTTGAGATTACAGAAGTCTAATACCCTTGATGGTGTTTGTAATTCTACTTTAAGCTTAAATTTTTCTTTAACTACTGATTTAATTTGGAGATATTCTAAAATCTATTCTTGTCTATCCCAAATTGGGAGACTATTCTGTTAAATGGAATGAAATCCAATCCTTCAACTATGTGTTCCATGTATAGAATTCCTTTACTTTTCCAGTATGGGAGGTTCATCATTTTATTGTTTTGCAATATGTCAGGATTATTCCAGATGGGTGTGTCTGCATGGAATTAGTGAAGACTCCGTCATTTTAGATATTCCCACCATGCTGTCAGTGAGGTACTGATATTAATACTTTTAAAGCTTTCATGCTTTCTTATTTTTGAGCTAATAAACGGTAGGTCCGAAAGCTCTATAGTATTGCAAAGTGTCTGTTCTACATCTAACCAGGACTCATCCAGCGGGTTATGTTGCAACCATCTTGGTATATATTGGAGCCTGTTGGTTAAGAAATAATGATAGAAGTTGGGTAGATCCAACCCTCCTCTATCTTTGGTCTTCTGTAGTGTTTTTAAGCTAATTCGTGGAGGTTTATCCTTCCAAAGGAATTTAGTGATGGAGGAGTCCAGGGATCTAAACCAATCAGATGATGGCTTGTTTGGGATCATAGAAAATAAGTAATTGATTCTTGGTAAAACCATCATTTTAATTGTGGCAACCCTCCCCATAAGTGATATCGGTAAGGATTTCCATCTAGCAAGATCATCTTCCACTTTCTTTAATAGTGGGATGTAGTTTAGTTTAGTTAGATCTGCCAGCCTGGGAGACACATGAATGCCCAGGTATGTAATATTCCCTGATTCCAATTGTGTATTAAGGGAATTGACAAAAGAGAAATTAATTGGAAGAACTGTGGATTTTAACCAGTTTATTGAATAATCTGAAACTCTTGAAAAGGAGTTTATTAGTTCAATTGCCTGGGAGAGAGAGGATTGAGAATTCTGAAGATAAAGTAACACGTCATCTGCATAAAGACTGATTTTATGTTCTATGTTCTTACACTTTATGCCTTTAATAACTGTAGTTTGCCTGATTGCTGCTGCTAGTGGTTCAATAAAGATAGCAAATAGCGAGGGGGAGAGAGGGCATCCCTGCCTGGTCCCCCTCTGAAGACAGAAGCTATCTGATGTTTGGTCATTTGTCCTGACGCATGCTGTTGGTGAACTGTATAAAATTTTTAACCAGTTTATGAAGAAGTTTCCAAAACCAAATTTATGTAAAGTTGCAAATAAGAACTTCCAGTTAACTCTATCAAAAGCCTTTTCTGCATCGAGAGATAATATACTGGTTTCCATGTTTCTGCTATAAGAAAAGTCTATTAAGTTGAGTAATCTACGTGAATTTGTGGATGAATGTCTCCCCTTAATGAAACCAGTTTGGTCTGGATGTATTATGAAAGGGGTTACCTTCTCTAATCTTTTTGCAAGGGCTTTACAAATTATTTTCAGGTCAACATTAATAAGAGAAATTGGGCGATAGCTGGTAGGAAATATAGGATCTTTGCCTGGTTTTAACAGGAGACTAATGTTGGCTGAATTCATGTTTGGCTGTAGTCTACCATTTTCTTGTATTTCACACATCATTCTGAAGAATGTTGGCGCCAGAATGATCCAGAATTCTTTGTAGAACTCTGCTGGAAACCCATCTGGACCTGGAGCCTTCCTATTAGGCATGGAGTTAAGAGCTTCCTGAAGCTCATCTGATGTTAATGGCGAGTCCAGGACTGTAGCTTGGCTATCTGATAATTTAGGAAGTATTATCCTGTCTAGAAACTCATTGATCTCATTATCTGATGGGTTAATCTGTGGTGAGTACAAGGTTTTGTAAAAATCTCTGAAAGTGTTGTTTATTCTTTCAGGGTCATATACTATATTCCCAGTTGAGTCTTTAACAGCAGATATGGCAGTTTTCTCTTTGTTTATTTTTAACTGGTTGGCTAAAAACTTGCCTGATTTATTACCGTGTTCAAAGTTTTCTATTCGTAGTCTTTGTGCTAAAATTGTGTTTTTGTCAATAATTCCTTTAAGTTCTAGTTTACTTTTACGCAATTTGTTTTGTAATTCTTCTTCTGGGGATGCCTCTAGAGACTTAATGATTTCTTCTAATTCCTGAATACGTTTGTTTTCTATTTTTTTCTTATGTGATGAGAAGGAAATTATTTTACCTCTCATCACTGCTTTCCCTGCCTCCCAGAGAACAGATGCTGATGTTCCAGGAATGTCATTGTGTTCTAAATATAAAGCCCACTCTTTTTTATAATATTCCACAAAACCTTCATCTTTAAGCAGTGACGTATTAAACCTCCAGTTTTACCTGATGGGATTGTTTTCTTATTTAACAGAGTTAAAGAAACTGGAGCATGATCGCTGACAACTATAGGGTGTATCTCAGTGTCTGAAATGTCAGCCAATAATGAGCTGCTGACTAGAAAATAGTCCAAACGTGAGTGAGAGTGATGAACATGTGAGAAAAAAGTATACTCTCTACGGCTGGGATAAAAGATCGCCATGCATCACAAAGCCCATAATCACTCATATACTGTTTGACTATATTAGTGGAATGCCAACTGCTGAGTCCCAGCTGTACTGAGCCTGTCTGAAGAATGATCCATCCAAAATTAAAATCTCCCGCAAGTATAAGTGGACAGTCCAAGTGTTCGGAGAGTACAGAGAAAAAATTATGAAAGAATGCGGGGTCATCTATGTTTGGACAGTATATGCTAACAATACATAAGCTTTGATTTTGTATAGATAGTTTTAGTATTATAAATCTACCATCTGGATCTGAGACTGTGTCCAATACTTTGAAATTTGTATTTTTGTGTATTAAAATAGCTACACCTCTTTGTCTAGAGTTATAGGCGGCAGAGAACAGTGTGGGAAACTCAGATGTTTTAAGTTCAGTATTTGTACTCAGTATTTGTACAACAATCGCTACACGAGTTGCCGCAATAATGTCGGGTGAAAAAATCGAACAGCAAATCAACATCAAATTTCTCATGAATGTTCTCTTTTTCCGTAAAGCAGTTTTTAACTGAGAAAAACATTCCTGTCCTTCATCATCCTCCCTATTAGCTTCCTGTGATTTTACTTGTTCTCAAAATCAAAAGTGACCTGAAGAGAAGACATTTTTCTTCAGTGGATGAAGTGAAGACAAAACGGCAGGCCTGTTGAAGAGCCTCAATCAAGATGACTTCCAACACTGTTTCAATCAATGGAAGATACGTATGGAGCGTTGTTGAGATTAAGA
>NW_024381313.1:0-18334 GCF_016835505.1 Polypterus senegalus
TCGATTACCATCATACATGGGTGTTAAGCCATGGGGATCATTTTACTATGATCTATGGAGTGGGTCTTGTGCAGGTGTGGCAGCTCACACTACCAGCCTGTTGATAACATCCATATCTTGTGATCATCTTTCCTCTGAGAAACAGAAGGTTGTTGCGTGAAGCAGAGCTCTCTTCTGAAACTCAATAATGTGGACTCTTGTCACAACCACTGGTAACACCTGCTTCTGTAGGATATCATCCATAAACTCTTAGCTTTAGTTGAAACACTCCTACAATGATATTGGACCTTGTCTCTGGCCTCTGACCTGGACCAAAATTCTTTGTAATCTTCTGCCACCGCAGATTACACATCATTGTAGGTAAAATCTCAGGTAGCCCATATCTACATACTAATAAATCATGTCCTGATAGTTTTAGTATACCTTGGACCTTCTAGGACTGTTGAATGAAGTATATAAACCCTCCTAGTGCTAATGTGTAATGTGCAGTTGTGTTTTAGGTGATCCACCTGCCTTTTGTAGATTTTGATCCTCAATCATACTTGGGTTTGGCAATATACAGTTCATTCGATTTCCTTCTGTCCTCACATAGAATCAACACAATGTCGTTGGATCAGCCTCCCCGTAATCAGACACTGTTTGAAGGTATCGTCCCTTACTCCCAGCCATTAACAGTAATACTGTGTTTGTGTTACCTTGACCCTCAGATTTGTCACAGTTGTTCTTCTTTGTACTCCACATAGACCTCATGGAGGTTCCAACCTAATATGTTGTGTGCAACTCTGATATCTGATATGGAAATAGCAGTGAATATACCTTTCTCCAAGTTTGGATCAAGGAAACTAATTCTGGGCCCTCAAACACGATGGGTACTGTAAGAGCCAATCTAAGAAAGTTAAAGTTTTGAGGTAAACTCATATTAATGTTTGCTTAATTTGAATAGAATATAACTTTCTTAAGTCATAACTTACGCTATAGTCTTTTCCCCCTATAAGTTAGTAAGAGATAGAACCTTCTTATTATAACTGAGAAACAGTGTGATAATAAGCTTAGTTGTGGTAAGAACTGGTCTCATAAAGAGGGACTGGAAAGACCCATTTTCTACTCAGAGATGGGATAAGCATACAGTTTTCTGACCGATTTGAAATGGTTCAGAAATGTTAGGTAAACAGTAGATTTGAGATGTAACAAGATTTAAGCTTTGAACAGAACTTTTCTTAACATGAATTTTTTCTTTTTTTTGCTATTTTCTTTTTGTTTTTGTGTGAACTGTTTTACTTTGAAATTTAACTAAACTTTTAAAAACCAAGATATTTTGTCTGTGGAGTCATTTCTGAGCGTCAAGCTTTTGTTGAATCCATTTTTGAGTTAGAGCTGCTGAACTTTGGTAACTTTAAAAAAAATGCAGCTACAGGTACCTCATTTGTCCTTAGAGAATGATGTCTCTGTGGATTCCTGTTCCTGCAATTGCCACTACAGCAGTATTTGGTGAGCACCTGCTCCTCTGTGCATTCCTGTTCGATTTCAAACATCATTCTACCGCTGGAGTGGAAGGATTAATTTCACTCATTCGTCACCTTAACTGAGTCATCAGTGTAGGACAGCACCTTGAATTGTCCACACGACACATTTCCTGTTGGTGACCTTTGTCATTTCAACAAATGGCGCATCACAAACATTAACATTACTTTACAAATCCCATACCAAATGTCTTATAACTAACACAGAGATATACATTTGCTACAACTCTCTATTGGAATGACAAATGTGATGAATTGTTACAACGCTTATGAAGCACCTTAAGCTGCAATGACAGAGAAATGGCAAACAGACAGACACACAGACTCTTGTCCTTTTATTAAGGTGGATAACCTGATTTCTGTCCGTCTGGCGAGTTACTCTCTGTTGGTTGTATTCAGTGTTAACATTTGCAGTGCTGTGTGTCCACCCATTGCTATGTTCTGTGATACGCCATTTAGTACAGGATTTGTACAAGCAGTGTTAATGTTTGTTATATGCCATCTATGGGAAAGGCAAATGCAATGCAGTTTACCACTAAAAATGTTTATGAAGTGCCATCTGTTGGAATGACAAAGACAAAGCAACTGGATACACAGAACACACAGAAACTCTAATTAAGGTGGATATGATTGGCTGGCCTGCTGTTTTGTGGACAGGAAAATTTAGCATGGACAAGTGCTGACCTGTGGACCGACTGTTGGAAAATCTGCTGTACACGTCAGGGCGCTATATAACCTGACATTCTCTTAACTGTCTTAATGTCTTCTGAATGAGTCCATCATAACACTTAAGTCTTTCTCATATGCCGTACTTTCAAGATTCATGATCTGCCATTGTGTATTCAAAGCTGACATTTTACTTCTTGTGAAGACGTGCGAGTGTCCGACGATGGGTGGGCTTCCTGTGCAGAGCTGCCTCATCACATAAAGAAGTCGTCTACAATTGAACTGTTCAAAACAAGAATAAAGTAATAAAGTAATAATACTGATGGTTTCCTCTTTGTGATTATATACCATTACTTCTATTTATTATCTATTTTATGTTCATATATTTTATTTCTATTTATGGTATTTATGTTATTTGTTTGTTTTCTTTTATTCTATTATTGTAAAACACTTTGGCCACAGCATTCCTATGTTGTTTTAAATGGTCTATATAAATAAATTGACATTGACATTGACTGTCCCCCAAAATGCATTGCACTATGTGGACTAATTACATAAGTCCACACATAAATCCTCACACTGCTGGCTCACTAAATGACACTGAGGTGACTGTGAGGAACTGAAATGGACGACTGAGAAGGTCAAATGAGGTTTGATGTCCACAATTAAACGTAGGATTTGCTGCTTTAGACTGACATTTGTTAATATTTGTGAAGTCTCATTAGCCGCAGCCGCTCACCTCATAGAGAACACAATTAATACTTCAGAGAACAGCATTGTGCTCAATTCTAGAAAAACTTAAACCTTTAATAAAGGAATCAAGTTTGGGTCTGAAGAACTTGCTGCCTATGCAAACTGTTTAATAGTATTTTAAATAATTGTTAAAACATTCCAAATTCTTTTAAAAACCACATTTAAATGATTTTGGATCATCTTTATAATCCTCAGTGCTATCCCATTTAGTGCAGTATTTTTGTACACATTTAGCACAAAATATTCAAGCAGACATGTTTTCTTTTTTCATTAATGCATTTAAAGTTGTCACTTTAGCAGTTTTTAATGAGTGTACAATGGTGGATGTAAGATTTACTGATATTTCACTGTCATTATCAGTAAATAATAAAACTTTTCTGATATTTAACAATCCACAACACACAATAAAACACCTCAATAATCCATGAAGACGTAAAGCCAGCGCTGAGAATCCAAAGGCCGCTGAGCGACTGCCCATTCAATGTGTCCATGCAGAGCTTTCACGGCGGCCTCTCCGTCCCAAAGCAGCCTGATAAATGTCTGCAGTTCTCGTGTTCTCCCCGTGGCCGGTGATGGACGAGCACCAAGTGCTTTGGTGGAGGTTTGGGGCTCTGGATTGTCCACTCCATGTCTGCTTCATCCTCTAATGCTGGACCTGAGGAGACAAAATGGTCCTCTGTGGTGATGTGAACAGCAAGAAACTGAAGTGTTTGAGAAATTGCAAAGTATGTTTTGTAAAATAAAAACAACTATTTTATGAAGAGAGGAGTTTATTTCTTTATTTGTTCATGTGAGTTATGAGTACACCAGTAAATGTGATCCATAAATTGTGTTTGAAGGTATTATGGTCTGCACTGTATAAGACGATTCCTGACGGACTCTCAGCTCCTTTATTTCTGCTCTGCTCAGCTGATGCTTTACTTGTTCCACTTTAAGAGTTGCCCCCTCATTTCAGACCCCCTTGTGTGTTTATTCAGGAGGTATTATGATGTGGTGGTCCGCACTTCTGCCCTTTTGATTTAGTGTTCTTGTTCCAGTCCTTCACCAGTCACTGCTGGTGTTGAATCTCCATGTTCTCTCTTTGTATGTGTGGCTTTTACTCTTCAGGACGGCAGAAGACTTTTATTATCTCAGAGGGAAATTTGATGTCAGCAGGAATGTGTGACACGTAGGACATTGTTAAATAGGGACAAGAGAATAATAAAAGAGACCACACATGACAGCCATTGTGGTAAACAGCACACACACCACAAGACTTCTACAAATCAGAATAATGATTCTTGAACAATAATAACGAGGAGCACACAATAATAATTCAGAACTCCGCAGGACTCCTGCAGCTACTAGAATTCAGAAGGCTCTGAGATAAAAGAGGACTTCAGTCTGGGGGTCTTCACCTTCGAGACCCTAAATCAGCAGCTTGATGGTCACAAGTGACACTTTGGAGACAGAGGATGGCTGCTGTATGGCAGAATCGAATTGGCCTTCTCTACAACTTGTTTGTGATGGTGGTCAGTGAGTGAAGGCTGCTGCGGACCCCCACTTTCACTGTTCATTTTAAAGTTGTTAGTCACACAGTTTTTTTTTAGTGATTTACTAATCAACATTCATTTCTCCATCTTCTAAAGCAGCTAATGCAGAGCAGGTCACAGGGTAGCTGGAGACAATCCCAGCAAGCACTGGGCACAAGGCAGGAACAATCACTGGACAGGACGCCACCCCATTACAGGGTGAACACGCACGGACCCCTGAACTGACCTGATCAGATGTGTCTTGTAGCAGGCTGGACTCCCACTTTCAGAGCCCAGTTTCTGTCTCCACACTTTCAAGGATGTCCCCTCAGCTGATGAGGTTTCAAAGCCCCCGTGTTCACAGGTCACCATCCAGGTCACACAGTTTTTCTCAGCATAATTCACTAAAATATCTTCTTCCACTGAAGGGTGAGACGTGGACTGAGTGGTCTCAGACGCAGACCCTCTCACTGCCCTCTTCAGTTAAAACAGTGAAGACATGACATTAGATATTTGTTTCTCCTCCTGTGGCTTTAGGAGACAAAACTCACAAGAAACGTAATGTCAGTCAATCATCTCAAACGGCGCCAATAACAGCCCCTTCCAGCCCTCATAATTGACTTGTGATTAATTTGTGTGCTTTTAAGACAAACATGTTCTGAAATTATTCTGAGAAAGAAGACAGTAAGATAATGGAGGGGAGCAGCATATTGATTGGCAGGAGTAAGTTACTACTTCACTGTATTCTGTTGTAATAAATACAAGAGAAGCAGATAAAGATTAGTGGTATCGTGATGAACCCCATATAATTGTTAAAAATGAAATAGCAATTGGTGTCTTTTCAGACGCGAGTCTCCATTTGACCGACTCAAAGGTAGACGGGGAACATTTTTCAATTCGGAGGACCATTTAAATTGAAAGTATCTATCTACGTATAAGTTGGCCCACCCTTAACATTATAAGATACGTTTTCAGTTACAGTTTCACATTTAAAACTGCTCCATTCGAGTTCATATTACAGAGAATATTCACCACCTCCCCTGTGATCGTGGATGCCTCTCAAGAGACACTCTGATTCTATTGGTTGGGAATCAGTGGAAAGGTCAGCCGGTTTTGTAGTTCCTGTCCAGAATGTCAACACTACCAGATCCCTCAGAGAGCCTGTGTGAGTCAGGGGTCTGCAAGTAACGCAGCACTCGCCCGGGATAAGACAGATGAGCTACTTGTAAGAAGAAGAGAGCAGGCAAGCTCTCTTTTGTGTATAATTAACATTCTTGAAGTGAAAAATAAAGAGTGCCCCCCACAATTTTCACCAATAAGTATTTGGTCTGGTCATTTGGAGGGGGGACAATAATGACATTTAAGGTTTTCAATGGTTACACCGCTCTTCTGATTTTTCATGCGCTCTCACATATTACTTCACAAAACAACAGTAAATATCTACAGTACTTTCAGTAGATTCTACTGATCCAGACAAGGCCAAGCACATTATTGTACGATGCATCACTCATGAGATATCCTCCAACAAAGAGGAGGTGCGAGACCACCTTTGGCAAGTAGCACCTCACATTTCTGGGTCGTTAGGTCTGACTTACTGTAGTGGGTCAGACACTCAAACTTTATATCATGGGATGGCACTGACTGTGACGTCTCCAACAATACGTGGCTGTCCCTCTATGAACATAATGAGATGCAGTTGGGGGCGGTGGAATAATAAAAGACACCAGAACAAACAATGTATAGAGTTCATATAAATGTGTAGGTGGGCTACGGGCTACCTGGGTGTAAGAGCGTATCTGGCGTTAGAGTTTGTATATGATTCACTGTCTTATGTGCAATAAAACTGGTCTGAACCTGGGTCACTATTTGAGAGGTCTTGGAGGTGAGGGGACCCAAAGGGTGAATGGGGCGGTGGGCCACCTCAGAGGGGATAAAAACTGCCCTGGCGTTACTGGTGTGTGAGAAATCAGAAAACAAAATGGGAAAAAATGACTGTGAGTGCCTGTTTAGTAGCAAACAAATGTTTAAATTTGACACAAACACACATTCTATCACATTTGAGAAGTTATCTGTCAGGTTTTAGTGAAAAATAGAATGTTCTGCCTTTATTTTTTAAATAAAAAGGTTTCATTTTGGGGTACAAAGGTGGACATTGCTGAAAAATGCACTCAGGGTGTAATTTAAAGTATAATTGTGCTGTTTAAAGGTTTGACCTTCTAAATCCTACTTGTCTGCTGAAGGTGTCTGTCTGCTCTTCTAACTGCAGAAAAGACCCTGAGTGTCAAACGGCCCTCCGACTGTAGCGGCAGGTCCTCCTTCTATGTGTAGATGAGCTGCTCCATGGAAAGTGTGCTGACAGTTACATAATACAGCAATAATAATGTAAAAAATAAAACTGTCTATAATCCTTGGAACAATTGAAATAATGTGATAAAAAACAAAGTAAAATCACTTTACACTCTGCCATATTTGATCTTTTTATATATTTAGTTCTCCTTGTATGTTGCATCAATTCTACAAATACAAATTTCTCATCCATATTACTGCATTGGGCAAATAAAGAGAATTCTGGGAAGGGAGACACTTCAACAACTTCATCCATCAGTGTAATGGATTGTGTGACCTGCAACTCATCAGCCTGTGGTTAGGGGAAAGGAAGAGACGTCAAGGGAATCAATAAAATAAAACTCAGTGCAAACTGGAGAAACCTGAGACGAGAACTGACACCAGAGAGCAAAGTCAAGGAATTTAACTACAAAATGACTTCAGCTGTGTGTATTTATATAATGGCATTTCACCTGAACAGACATCACAATCAGAAAATACGATGAGCTGAATCAAATTTAGGATCTGAGTGGACAGTCACAGCATTGTTTGAGTTTAGTGACACGACTTCACTCACAAGTACAGAACTTTCACAAGTTTGAAATCAACCTACTGAGGTTTATCGAGTATCAGGGGTCTCAGGTATAACGGTGCGTACACACAAAAATGTTGCGTAAACCTGTTTCCATGCTCACATCGTGATGTATAAAAACTAAACTTGGTGAAAAGCCATTTTCACGCCAGCTCTATCCCTGGCATTCTCCGCTCAGTTTTCCAAACTGGTGACACCCAACATCAAAGCAGTGCTACTGTTCCTGTGTGATTTCCCTTTCTTTTTTAGATCCACATCCCTGATGTGGCTTTATAAATGCACTGAAATTAACTGCATATTGTTCATTAGTTTAAGGCATCTCATTGTAATCAAGCCTTAACCATTTACAGTAATGGTGCACTGAATGGCCAAACTATTCTAAATACCATCACTGCTTTAGTGTTGTTATTCCCAGTGCACCACTGAGTATTTAACCCACTGAATCTGAGTGTGGAATCACAGCTGTACAGCAGCTGATTGGATTATCGGTATACAACATCTTGCACACGCTGCCTCAGTCATGCGAACTGCTCCCATACAGCAAACGCTTCAGAGCCTTCCTGTACAGACCTCGCGATTCAGAAACAGTTTCATCCCAAGAACTATAACCGCACTCAATCAGTCCATCAAGTGCTCCTAGTAAAACTGTTTGTAATTATAAGTACAATCACCTCACTGTAAATTTTCACTACAGTTATAATATTTCACAACCTGAGTCACTTTATAAAGCACATATTTACATATCATGGCGACTGGCTTCTAAGTCAATTTAGATTTCCAAGCACTATCTACTTGAAGCTCTCATTTTTAAGGTGAAATGTAGTAAAGCATATTTATTACATTATACAGATAAGTTTTAAACTTCATTAAAATAATGTATATTGCTAATAATTAAACATGTGAGGACACAATGGAAAGCGGGAGTGATGAGTTGGCACACTGTTCAGGGATTGTTCCTGCCTCACGCTGTATTCTTGCTAGGACTGGTGCGACCATGGATGGATAGATGGATGGAATAATTAAACATCTACTATAAAGATATTTCAATGTTCCATAAAAATTTTGAAGAATCGGCGTTCTAAGCTTACAGATGGCTTAACGCCTATTACAGAGCTGATTGTGTGGCGATTGGCTACTTGGAGAAAGAAAAGGAAGGACAGGAATTGGGAGTTAGTACGTTTGAGAGAGACAGTATCAATTATTTCATCAAAGGACACGCACGGTGCAGCAAGCATCTTGCGGGAGGCAAGAACCCTCACTATCACTGTGCCACCCTGTTCCCATGTTTAATAACATGCATTCATTCCTATCATCATGAAAATGATATCAAGTATACACCTTAATATTTAAAATTGTTTAGAGAGCTGTAATGTCACGAATGTAATGGATTCTGTGTCCTGTCAGATGCAGAGAAAGCCCATTTAATAAGCACGTAGTGATTCACACACATAGAGCACATAGAAGATCAAATACAAAACAAAGCATTTAATGTGCTACTTTAGTTATGATGGGATCTGAAAAACTACTAAATTTAATGATTTTAAGATGAAGTTTATGATGTTCTACTTTAATGACAAAATGAAGTACATGACTAACATGGAAATTTCGAGATTAAAGTTATTTGGACATTTTTTTCAACTGTGTCCCTATTTTTTTCTTTTCTCTGTACCCCAATAAACTTTCATATGACATTCAGATGGTGAGCTACAGCTCACCTTTTCACGGTGACTTTGATATCTGACCACTTCTTATTTATTTCAGACACTTTGCAACTTGTTCTGAAAGTTCTGAACTTGAACTTTGGAGTTTCTCCAACACTCTATGTCACTCGATCAACTTCCTTTTGTTGATTATATCACTGCTTTAACCAACAAATAGAATGTTTTTCTTTGCCTCTATGTGGTATTTGTTGAAATTCTTCCATTTTCTCTCTTGCTTTTGTCATTGTCTTTTCACAGAACATTGAGCTTAAGGTCTATTTATATTGATTTTCATATTCAAAGAGGCGTAATTCTGGGAGGAGTTGGGGTGGGGCAGCAGGAGCGTGCACGTGTGTTACTTTTCACACTGACTGGGATTTATGTAGCAGAAGAACTTGGAAGCTGGCGTTCGCACATATTTATGCATCTGGATTTTTTTGTGCGTGCGGACATTTTGACTTTTGTCCATACGTCATGTTTTACTGTGAATTCTATGCACGGCGTTATGCATGAGGCCTCAGGTCTTTGTTAATGATCACTTAAAGAGACACTTGTGTTCAAATCCTCACTAAAGCATTCATTACAAAGAAATAAAATATCAAAACACAAAAATGAGCACACACCTCTGTATTGTGTCGTTAGATTTTTAAAAGTCTTACCAAGATAACCAAACACTTTCTAAGTCACTGCGCTCTACAACAACCATGCCGCCATTTGACAAATGAAAGAGAGAGAAAGCCTGAACAGTTTGTGATGTGTTTATCAAAAGGAATAAATTTTTACTTACGCAACATTTACCTGTTTATCAAAAGCCTTTTCTGCCTTTTCTTCTTATTTATTGAGTTAACTGGAAGTTCTTATTTGCAACTTTACATACATTTGGTTTTGGAAACTTCTTCATAAACTGGTTAAAATTTTATACAGTTCACCAACAGCATGCGTCAGGACAAATGACAACAACAACAACAACATTTATTTATATAGCACATTTTCATACAAACAGTAGCTCAAAGTGCTTTACATATTAAAGAATAGAAAAATGAAAGACATAATTATAAAAAATAAATCAACATTAACATCGAATAAGAGTAGGGTTCAATGGCCAGGGGGGACAGAAAAAACAAAAAAACTCCAGACGGCTGGAGAAAAAATAAAATGACCAAACATCAGATAGCTTCTGTCTTCAGAGGGGGACCAGGCAGGGATGCCCTCTCTCCCCCTCGCTATTTGCTATCTTTATTGAACCACTAGCAGCAGCAATCAGGCAAACTACAGTTATTAAAGGCATAAAGTGTAAGAACATAGAACATAAAATCAGTCTTTATGCAGATGACGTGTTACTTTATCTTCAGAATTCTCAATCCTCTCTCTCCCAGGCAATTGAACTAATAAACTCCTTTTCAAGAGTTTCAGATTATTCAATAAACTGGTTAAAATCCACAGTTCTTCCAATTAATTTCTCTTTGTCAATTCCCTTAATACACAATTGGAATCAGGGAATATTACATACCTGGGCATTCATGTCTCTCCCAGGCTGGCAGATCTAACTAAACTAAACTACATCCCACTATTAAAGAAAGTGGAAGATGATCTTGCTAGATGGAAATCCTTACCGATATCACTTATGGGGAGGGTTGCCACAATTAAAATGATGGTTTTACCAAGAATCAATTACTTATTTTCTATGATCCCAAACAAGCCATCATCTGATTGGTTTAGATCCCTGGACTCCTCCATCACTAAATTCCTTTGGAAGGATAAACCTCCACGAATTAGCTTAAAAACACTACAGAAGACCAAAGATAGAGGAGGGTTGGATCTACCCAACTTCTATCATTATTTCTTAGCCAACAGGCTCCAATATATACCAAGATGGTTGCAACATAACCCGCTGGATGAGTCCTGGTTAGATGTAGAACAGACACTTTGCAATACTATAGAGCTTTCGGACCTACCGTTTATTAGCTCAAAAATAAGAAAGCATGAAAGCTTTAAAAGTATTAATATCAGTACCTCACTGACAGCATGGTGGGAATATCTAAAAATGACGAGTCTTCACTAATTCCATGCAGACGCACACCCATCTGGAATAATCCTGACATATTGCAAAACAATAAAATGATGAACCTCCCATACTGGAAAAGTAAAGGAATTCTATACATGGAACACATAGTTGAAGGATTGGATTTCATTCCATTTAACAGAATAGTCTCCCAATTTGGGATAGACAAGAATAGATTTTAGAATATCTCCAAATTAAATCAGTAGTTAAAGAAAAATTTAAGCTTAAAGTAGAATTACAAACACCATCAAGGGTATTAGACTTCTGTAATCTCAAACACCCCAAATTACTGTCTAAAGTATATAAAACATTGACCAAAATAGATGATACAATAGCAATTCCTATAGGCAAATGGGAGGAGGATCTATTAGTTAGCTTTGATCAGACTTTCTGGTCCCAAACCTGTTTAAAAACTTTTAAAACGATCAGAAACCCCAATTTACAACTAATTCAATACAAAATTCTACACAGAGTACACTATACAGGTCATCGGATGTTCAGGATGGGATTTGTGCCATCTGACACCTGCACACACTGCACAGACAACATTCCTGACAGTTATATCCACGCACTGTGGTCATGTCCACCTGTTCAGGATTCTGGTATAGAGTATGTGAAGACCTGTCAAAGTGTCTGAAATGTGATATCCCAACTTCCCCCTCATTTTGCTTGCTGGGGAACCTAGAGGATGTCCCGATTGAAACAAATTTGGTTCACGTGGTTCTCACTGCCATATGCATCGCTAAGAAAACTATCCTCATAAACTGGAAAACAAAGATAATCTTTGCATTAACCAGTATAGAAATCTTTTATTGGATCATATTACACTTGAGACAGCCTCTGCCTCCACTTCAAATCAATCTCTCTGGGCTCCTTTGATCGGTTCCATCACATAGCGATGATGGAGGGTCATTGATATGGTCCTGCGGGATGCTGTGGTTGATGTGGTGGAGAGTCTGAGCTTGGAGTATCTGGAGGATCCCTGGGGTGGGTTCACTAGGGGGTCTTGGGCTGGGGGGCTGCTGCCCGACTCTGGTGGTGCTTGGGTTACCTCCGGGGGTGGGCTTCTGGTGGTTGTGTGTGGGGCCTTAGGGGGGTCTTGACGGTGGCTGCGGTCGCTGCCTAGTGGCTGCAATGCCCCTGGGTTGGTCTGGGTGTGGGCCTGGTGGCTTAGGGTAGGGGGGCGGCCGTCCCGGATGGGGATATGGGTGGGGCCTTGGGGATTGGGTCCTGGCATGTACGCTGCCGGGAAGAGGGCCCGTGCGGCAGTTCCACCATGGGGAGGGATGTCCGGGAGGGAGGATCCAGCTTTACCTGGGTGTCTTATGTCTTACTTAATCTGAATGTTGAGTAAATGTGGGGATGGGAGTAAATATTCTGCTGGGGTGGTGTGGGTTGGTGGCCTCAGACTCCGTGGGGCTCTGTGATGCTGCTGCTTCGGGCCATGGCTAGATAGGCTGGGGTGCCCCGGGTGGATTTTGGGAACGGAGGTGCCTATTGGGGCCAGTAGGGGAGCTGGCTCCCTGGAGGGCTCAGGCCCCTCAGCCGTTCCTCCCCATCCTCAGACATTTCCTCCTCCTGCTCCTTCACATCATCACACAAACATGCACATAGGGCCTTGGGGTGTGGGTAAGTCAGGGGTGCGGGTATGGATCCCATTTCCGCAGTCCTGTGGCAGCCTACACCCCAATTTTATTTGCACATTAAACACTTCCACAAAAAACATTCCACACAAATGCACACTTAGGGCCTTGGGAGTGGGCACACTCAACGGCATCCGGTGGGGGGAAATTTCAGCCTCACTCCGAGTGCCGGTGTCCACTTCCAATTTTAAACTGCACCTAGTCACGGAGAGTTTTGGGGGGGAGGTGGGGCTGTGTGGTGGCATCAGCTGGTGTAGGCCACATGGTGCCGGCACTGCCCGCCCCCCCCAACCACAAAATGCACCTTATCACACACACCAACACTACATTAGAGCAGGCGGAGGGAGACTAGAGGTCTTATCACACTCTGTTCTCAGTTAGCTGCCCGGGGCTGGAGGCTAGGAGTGGGAGCTGGCCGTCTGCCTGTGGTCTGGAGTGGTGGGTTGCTTTGCTCTACGTTGGACGGGGGTGCCTGCTCACTATTACCCCTGCGGAACGGGGCTAACTCTGACGTCCAGGAATGGCTGTACCTCAGGTACGGCAGCACCGGGACCAGAGTTAGGTAGGGTGTGTGGGGAGTGTGAATGGGTGTCTGGCGTACATCCTTGTAAGTCTTGGGTTGTATGTGTATGTGAGAGCATGAGGGAGGGAGTGTATGACTGTGTTTGTGTGTGACTGTATATGTCAGGTGGGGTTTTGGACTCCTCCCCTCTCCTGGGACATCTGGCAATACTACAACATCTTTGCCTACCCTCCCCTGCCTTAAGCATCTGTCTGGTCGCTCCCGGTGGCTGCCTGGTGGGATCTGGTTCCCTGGGCTCTGTTGGGTCCTCGGCGGGGTGGGTCGCCCTTGGGTCCCGGGCTGCTGGGTTCCGGGCCCGGCCGACTCGGGGGAGAGCGGCTGCGGGCGGGCCTGAGGGCTTGCCGTTGATATCTCCCGGGACTCTGCCGGCTGCTGGTTGTGACCCCCGGGGTGATCCTCTGGCCTCTCGGGTGGGGGTTGGGGCTTGAGGTGGGGTTGGGGCTTCTCTGGTGACGGCCTCCCTGGGGTCTCCGCGCTCTGGGGTGACCTCTGGATCTCTGGGCTTGGAACTCCCTCCATCTTCCGCGACGTTTTGGGGGCAGGTCTGTGGCCCTTCACACTCACTATTGGATGCTCCTATAGAGAAACCTTACACATACAAGCGTGCGTACGCACACAGGTGCTCACATGGTGATTTCATAAGTATGACTTGGACATCTTCAGCACATGATCTAAGGTTGTGGTGGCCCTAAATGCCTTAGTAATAATTACTGTATGATTGTCAGCAAACATTTTACTTTTATATATCTTCATGTAGCTGATGCAGCAATGTTTTTGTCTTGTGGTTTTTTTGTTTCCCCTCTTTCTGCAGGTCTAGAAGCGGATTCTGGTTCATTTATTGTTTATTCTATACAAAAATTCCCCCCTCCCCCTTTACCTCCATCTCTTCCTTCTCTCTCTTCTTTTTCTTTCACTTTTGTCTCCGTGTCCGGTTCGAATCTTAAAAACATCTAAAAATATTTTTAATAAAGTTTTGGTATCAGGCGTGACGTCAGCAGAAGCTGTAACGCTCCACCTGAGAGAAAAACTGTAAGGCTAGTCGCCAGCATTCAGACATCAATTCTGATTGCTTCACAGCCGAACAGGAAACGGTTAAAAAAAAAAAAAATAAAAAAAATAAATAAATAAGAAGAATAAAAGGCTGAGAGAAATGGCAGGGCTGAAAAATGAAGAAGTTCAGTGCAAGTGGAGAAACCGGAAAGGAAAACTTGACATGAAAGATTAAATGAAATTGAAGTGTGACAGCAGCCGTGACTTCTGGAATGACATTTCACTACAATAGACGTCAATACGTCATAACTGGGAAATAAGATCACTGAATCAAATTATTACTGGTCAAAAGTTAGTATGCTCCGCGGAAAGCATTGCTTGAGATTAATAAAATACAAATAAGAATTAATCTAGAGCATCAAGATGCTAAATTCATAACATTGTTGAGATGATAAATTCCAATATTGGCTTTTGCTATTCAGTCATTTTAGTTAATTGGTTGTTTTGTCATTTCATTGATTTTCTTTTGGTGTTTTTCCACTCTCCTTTTTTCTAACACCATCTTTCAAATAAACAGTCGTGTCGAGTCCGACTCTGTCCTGGCAGCACCGTGCAGTAACCTACCGTGGCTGCTCATTTATAACAAACCAACTCAGCGACATGTCATACGATTTACAGACACAATCTAAGAGAGCAGAGCAACGTCACAGCAGCACTTAGCAGTCCTGTGTGTTTATTATGGGACTGATTATCAGACATTTTAATAATTAAACTCAATTTATACAAAGTATATTGATGCGCAGTAAGAAACACAATCAGAATTCAACAATATGAGACACAAAAGTACTAATTATTAAAACAGAGAATGCATAAAATACAAAACAAATACATATAAATTGTAAGCACTGAATATTGTTATGCACTGTCATCAAGTTTTAAAACTTACATTAAATTAATGAATGAAGAAGCAGGGCTAAATATTTTAAAATTCAAGATTATTTTAAGGGCTTTTCTGAACCAGGGATAAAAAAGCGTAAATAATTGGATTAACTCCAAAGCTCACCTGACTGACCACTGCTAAGAAGTTCTTTACATCTCACATAGTAAATGAACTGTCAGTATTACAAATATCAAACAGATTGAAAGGTAACCAGCAGACCATAAAGACGCCCACCACCAGTCCGAGGGTCTTTGTTGCGTTTGTTTCTGACGCTTTAGGTGTGTTTGAATTGCTGCTCTCCACCGACTCGTCTTTTCAATTACATATTTAATGCCTTTTGGAACTAGAAATATTCTTGTATATGAACATATCATAACTGAATATGGGATAATAAAAGTAAACATAATAACAACAGTTACATAGTCGTATCCATATAGTACACACATTTGTTCACATATCCCTGTTACAACATAATTAAAATATACATGAGTGAATGTGTATATAAATGAATACAGCCACACCACCACAATGCTGATCTTTGAGATATTCAGAGTTATTTTTGAGCTGTAAAAGAATGGATTACAAACAGCAATGTAGCAATCAATTGATATTAACACCACATGAGTAACAATGGCCACATCAAAGAAATTAGCAAGCGTCGCATACATATAACAGCAAATCACCCCAAAATACCAGCAGGTTTCAATCTGAATTATCATAGAAAAGGGCAACACAAACAAACTCACCAAGAGATCAGCCGCTGCAAGTGAAAGGAGCAGAAAATTAGTTGGTATGTGGAGCTGCAAGAAATGACAGATAGAAATGATGACAAGAAGATTTCCAAAGATAGTGACTAAGATCAAAACAACCCAGAAAATGTAAAAACATACTTAGATTTCTGTTTTATAAATTAATTTAAGACAAGACACATTATTATTAGGATAGCAGTAACCAATCTTTGGCTTCTTAAATTCCATTTTAGTTCCCTCAGCAGTTCCACGTTTACCCATAGACACGCTAAGACTGCTGCACCTAACCACCGGCGTCTGCAGGTGATATTTATACAGTCTCTAGATGGATTACAGCAGCCTCTCTGCCATCTCATTATTGTCAAACATCCTTTTTCACTCCTAATGAACCCCAGGGGACTCTTTAATCATCTTTGTGTATTTTTAAATGAATAACTGGCTAAGACCGACATGCATGTAGCATCCTCAGTACAGCCCAAGCTGCTGTTATTTGTGAACTTCAGCACTGCTGTTAGTTTTTACCTGTGATACTCAGTGAAAGGCCTGCTGTGACTTCAGTACATATTGGCTGCCTCAACTTTATTCATTTCTTCTGTATGGCCAACAGCTCGTGTTTAATAAAAGAGACAGGACACAGCAGGTGTGATGATAAGCGTGCATTGCCTGTCTGTGAACTGAAGTCATTTTCCAGTCGGTGCCCAGCCGAACTCAAACATGGGGCAGTGTTTCAAGGCCAACACTCAGCCAGCTCTCTTAATCTGAACTACATTTCTGTGACTGCTGGCAGCTCCCGTGGATGTGCTCAGACACACACGATTTTCAAAGTCTTTGACCAGCCTCAGACATGCGAGCTTCTCCATCACAACGCCTGCTGTCTTTTCTGAGTTTGCCTGTGTTAACAGTAGTATAAGCCAGGTGATAAAATGATTTATGGCCTTAAGCCCCTCCCCCTTTCTCTGATTGGTGGGTTTGAATGTTGGCTTCGCCCTGCACCTGATTGGTGGATTGGAAGGATGGCCCCACCCCCACCCCGACTCCCTCCCACCCGCTTGTTTGCCCAAGGAAAATGTAAAGGGCATTTTATTGGATGTCGGTTCTGCCCCAGCCCCCATCCACCTGCTTGGCCACCTGTCTGTCAACCCCTTTTTGTTGGGTGGCCTCCCACACCCCCTGCCCCTTCTCCTGAGGACAAGTCCAGGCATGTTGCTGTCAATACCCTGCCAGCCATACCTGTTGGTGGCCCCACTTTCTGGCTCCTTCTCCCGAGGACATACCATACCATACCATACCATATTTATTTGTTGAGTGCTTAAAAACACAGCATTACAACTGACCAAAGCGCTGTACAGTTACAACAAGCAGGACTAAAAGCAAAATATTAAAAATAAACATTAAGAGAGAATTAAAACAGAGATACTAAAAACAGGTCAAGGGACCAAATAAAATAGAGAAAATAGCAAAAGACAAGTGGAAAATGAAACAGGTTAAGAATTAAAAGCCAATGTGAAGAAGTGCGTTTTAGAGATTTAAATGTGGCGACTGAAGCGGCTTGCCTAACCACTAAGGGCAGGGAGTTCCAGAGCCTGGGTGCACAGACAGAGAAAGCCCTTTCACCACGAGCTTTAAAGCGTGCCTTGGGAGCGGTTAGGAGCAGCTGATCTGTGGATCTAAGAACACGAGGGGATTGTGACAATGGAGCAAGACACTCAAATAGGCGGGGGCTAGACCGTTTAATGCCTTATAGGTTAGGAGGAGAATCTTAAAATCGATTCTGAATCTAACCGGCAGCCAGTGAAGGGTTTTCAAAATTGGTGAAATGTGTTGGATTCTGCTACTTCCAGTTAGAAGCCTTGCAGCCGCATTTTGAGCCAGCTGGAGTCTAGAAAGTGTGGCTTTACTGATACCAAAAGGCAGGAATTAGAGTAGTCAAGCGGGACGTAATGAATGCATGAATTACTGATTCCAGGAGGTGGTTAGAAAGAATAGGCTTGAGTTTGGCGATTCGCCTTAGATGGAAAAAGCAGGATTTTACTGTGCTGTTGACTTGAGCATCCATTTTCAGGAACGTATCCATGACATGTTCAAACACGTTCCAGCCGGACCAAGCGACTTGTCCGGGGGCATGAAGGCCTCTGCCTTGGTCACCGGTCAGGCAGCACCTGTTGGTGGCCTCCCACTTCCTGGCCCCATCACCCGAAGACAAGTCCAGGCATGTTCCTATCCATACCCTGCGGGCCCACCCTACACGTCCCCGGCATGAAGGGCCTGCCTCTGCCTCGGCCCCTGGTCAGGCAGCACCT
>NW_024381314.1:0-7901 GCF_016835505.1 Polypterus senegalus
ACCCGTTCTTGGGTCACTACCCATGCCGACCATGAGGGTAGCATGTCACTGAAAATTTGGGAGAGCTTGCCTTATGTTCAGCTTTTTCCCAACAGACGATAGACCCGCCACTGCGGACCGACCGATCCTGTCAATCTCACGGTCCAGTTTTCCCCTCACTCGTGAACAAGACCCCGAGATACTTGAACCTCCACTTGGAGCGGGAACTTTCCCCAACCCCTGAGAGGCACTCCCCCCTTTCCAGCTGAGGACCATGGTCCGGATTTGAGGTGCTGTTCTTATCCCAGCCGCTTCACACACAGCTGCAACCCGTTCCAGAGAGAGCTGAAGATCATGGCCTGATGAAGCTAACAGGACAACATCTCTGCAAAGAGTGCCCCAATCCTGAGTCCACCAAACCGGACCCTTCAACCCCCTGGGGGCGCCTGAAATTCTGCCCATAAAAGTATGAACAATATCGGTGACAAAGGGCAGCCCTGGTGGAGTCCAACTCTCACGGGAAAAGGGGCTCGACTTACCGGACCAAGCTCTGACACCGTTGTACAGAGACCGAACAGTTTTAAATCAGGGTCCAGTACCCATACCCCCGGGAGCACCCCACGGGATTCCACGAGGGACACGGTCAACGCCTTTTCCAAGTCCACAAAACACATGTAGACTGGTTGGCAAACCCCATGCACCCTCCAGGATTTCAAGGGTGAGCTGGTCCACTGTTCCCACCAGGACGAAATCACACTTTTCCCTCCTGAATCCGGTTCGGCCTATCCACAGACCCTCCTCTCCAGAACCCCGAATAGACTTTTCCGGGGAGGCTGGGGAGTGGTGACCCCTCTGTAGTTTGAACACACCTCCGTCCCCTTTTAAAGAGGGGACCACCACCGTCTGCCAATCCAGAGGCACTGTCCCGGATGTCCAGTGATGTTGCAGACACGGTCAACCAAGACAGTCCTACAACATCCAGAGCCTTGAAGAACTCCGGCATATCTCATCCACCCCGGGCCCTCCCACTGGAGTTTTTGACCACCTGTGACCTCAGTCCCAGAGATGGGAGAGCCCCCCCTCAGAGCCCCCAGGCTCTGCTTCCTCATGAAGGCATGTAGTGGGATTGAGGTGTTCTTCAAGTACTCCCCCACCCCCCAAATGTCCTGAGTCGGGAAAGCAGTGCACCATCCCACCATATACGGGGGTTGACGCTGCACTGCTTCCCCTCCTGGACGCCGGACGGTCCCAGAATCTCCTGAAACATCCAAAATTCTTCTCCATTCCAAACTCCTCCCATGCCCGAGTTTTTGCCTCAGCAACCACGGCAGATTCCGCTTGGCCGCCGGTACCATCAGCTGCCCAGAGACTCACAGGACAAAAAGGTCCTATAGACTTTTCCAGCTTGAGGCACCCCTCACCCCCGTGTCCACCAACGGGTTGATTGCCGCCACGACAGGCACACCCCCATTACCCCCACGTCTGGTCAGCCCCAACAATAGAGGCACGAACATGGCCCATTCGGACTCAATGTCCCCACCTCCTGGGGACGGGTGGTTCTGCCGGGTGGGAGTTGAACTATTGACAGGGGACCCCTGCCAGCCATTCCCAGCAGACCTCACAACACGTTTGGCCTCAGGGCCTGACCGGCATCTTCCCCCACCATCGAAGTCAACTCACCACCAGGTGGTGATCAGTGACAGCTCCACCCCTCCTTTACCCGAGTGTCCAAGACATATGGTTGAAGTCCCCCTACAAGACGCAAAGTCGATCATCGAACTGAGGCCTAGGGTGTCCTGGTGCCAAATGCATGAACACCCTTATGCTTGAACATGCTGTTCGTTACGAACAATGGGGCCATTCCTCCAATCATGCCCTTTCAGGTCTCACTGTCATTCCCCACGTGAGATTGAAGTCACCCAGCAGACGATGAGTCCCTCAGAAGTGCCTCTAGCACCCTCCTCCAGAAACTCCAAAAGGGTGGATACTCCAAACTGCTGTTCGTCACATACGCACAAACAACAGTCAGGACCCTTCCCCACCCGGGCAGGGAGGCCCCCCTTTCCCCACTGGGTAAACCTCAAACACAGGCTCCAAGTCGGGGCACAAGATGCCCACACCTGCTCGGCGCCCCACTGGGAAACCTAGAGTGGTAGAAAGTCCAGCCCTCCAAGAAGATTGGTTCCAGAGTCCAAGCTGGCCGAGGTGAGTCCGACTATTTTCCAGCCGGAACCCTCTACCTAGCCCCAGCTCGGGCTCCTTCCCTTCAGAGGTGACATTCCACGCCCAAGAGCGTTTCGTCCCGGGGATCAGACCGCAGGTCCCCACCTTGGGCCACCCCCCAACTCACACTGCACCCAACCTCTCTTGACCCTCCCATAGGTGGTGAGCCCATGGGAAGGAGAACCCACGTTACCTCTTGGGCTGTGCCTGCCGAGCCCCATGGGTGCAGGCCCGCCACCAGCGCCGCATGAGCCCCATCTCCAGGCCTGGCTCCAGAAGGGGGCCCCCGGTGACTTGTGTCCGAGAAAGGGAAAACGTTGTCCAAAGTTTTGCTCTTCATTGAGGTTTGTTGAAACGTTTTTTTTCCCTTGACACCTTCACCTGGGGACCAGTTTGCCTTTGGTGCCCCTACCGGGGGATCACCGGACAACATAGCTCCTAGGATCATTGACACGCAGACCCTTTTACCACGATACAGTGACGGTTCAAGGAGGGGTTAAGTCTGTACTATTAAATAATTTCCTGGAATGCCTTAAGACTTTCAATTTCAGTTATAAGCACAGAAGTTTATCTTTCTCCGACTTATGTGACCTTTAAGATTTTAGAATTAAATTAGAACAATCTGGGAAGAACAGGCCATTCAGCCCAACACAGCTCGCCAGTCCTATCCACTTGTTTCCTAAGAAACATCAAGTCAAAGTTTTGAAAGTCCCTAACGCTTACTGTCTCCCACACTACTTGGTAGCTTATTCCAAGTGTCTATCGTTTGTGTAAAAAAAAACTTCCTAATGTTTTAGCGAATTTACCCCTAACAAGTTTCCAACTGTGTCCCGTGTTCTTGATGAACTCATTTTAAAATACAAGTCTCGATCCACTGACTAATTCCTTCATAATTTTAAACACTTCAGCATGTCACCTCTTAACCTTCTTTTTGTTAAACTGTAAAGGCTCAGCTCTTTAATCTTTCCTCATAATTCAACCCCTGTAGACCTGGAATCAGCCTAGTCGCCTTTCTCTGGGCCTTTCAGTGCTGCTATGTCCTTTTTTAGCCTGGAGACCAAAACTGCACAAGTACTCAAGATGAGGCCTCACCAGTGCATTATAAAGGTTGAGCATAACCTCCTTGGACTTTTACCCACAGATCGTTATATAACCCCAACATTCTGTTACCTTCTTAATGGCTTCTGAACACTGTTTGGGAAATTGATAGCTTGGAGTCCACTATGACTTCTAAATCCTTCTCATAAGGTTACTCTGATTTTCCAACCGCCATTTGTATTCAAACCTAATCTCCAATTACATTTTCTGACTTCGAGTCTGTTCCCCAAATCACTCCCGATTTCACTTGAGCTGTGTTAGATGTTTCCTGACAGAATTTATCACAATCGGGACGTCCAACAAAGCAGATTACTTCCTTGTACAAGGCTTCAATGACTCAGGCAAAAGCACAATCGATCATCCAAAATGTCTTTTATAATATCACAGTCTCTCAAATCTTCTCAAGGTATGCGAACTTGTTTTTATTTACAATCATCCAGAGATGGTAGAAAAGAGACGTACCTCAGAATGACTCAGTTCTTTTTCGTTGACAAGTTCTGGGGCAGAAGTATCCTCCGGGCTCAGGGTGGTAGATTCCAGTTCAAGTTCCAGGCCTTCGATGGCAAGTTTTCTGCTGAAAATGTAGCTGCGTTTTTTCCAAAGTTACCAAAGTTCAGCAGCTCTAACTCAAAAAAATGCTATTCAACAAAATGCCCCGACGCCAAGAAATGATTCCACAGACAAAATATCTTTGCTTTTTAAAAATTTAGTTAAGTTTCAAAGTAAAACAGTTCACACAAAAAAGAAAATTAAAATAAACAAAAAAGGAAAGGAAAAGTCCAGTTCTAAGCTTAATCTTGTTAATCCCCAAATCATTACTATTTACTTAACACTTGAACCATTTCAAACGGTCCAGAAACTGTATACTTTTCCCATCTCTGAGTAGAAAATGGGTATTTCAAGTTCCTCCTTCACTGGGACCTGTTCTAAACCAACAACTGAGCTTATGATCACACAGTTTCTCAGTTATAGCAAGAAGGTTCTATCTCTTAATAACTTATATATTCTATTCAAATTAAGCAAACATTAATATGAGTTTAACTCAAAACTTTAACTTTTCTAAGATTGGCTCTTACACTTCCTAAGCTTTTTTTCTATTTCAAAAAAATTCCAAATATACAGTACATCAATAAATCATTTTTAAGGGAAACAGATTCAATCATAACTTCATTTATTTGGAGTTCAAAACATCCCACATATCCAAAGTTCGCCCCACAAAGATCTAAGGCAAGGTGGCATGGCTCTACCTTTCAATTTTATTACTGGGAGGCCAATATATAATCTATAAAAACCTGGACATTGATACAAATAGATGAACATACACAGGCTTGGTCTGCAAAGAAATAAAACCAGCAGTACTTTTATATTCCTTGCTTTCTACCTCAATAAGTAAAGTCATCGCCAATATACTAACAACCCAATTGTACTTCACTCACTCAGAATATGGAACCTGTCAACATGTGCATGGGGGGCAGATAAAGGGCTTGAGCAAGGGCCATTCCAATCACACCGGCTGTGGAGAGTGCACTGATTCTTTTCTCACTTTCCTGCAGACCATCCATGGGTCCGTGCCTTGGAGGAAGACCTTGTTGGCTCCAGGCCCTTTTAAAGTCATGTCTGGGCTCGAGCCTAGGCTGAAGAACCTTCTGAGCATGACCCCTCTGGGCTTCACTTCCTGTCTTTTCCTTTAAAAGCCTCCACCTTTTCCTTATTCCCTCAGTTCTATTTTGGACTCAGTTTGTGCACATCAATGCTATCGTTTACTACAATTTGCAGCCAGGGAAAACCCAAAAATATGGGAGCTGTCCCAAACCTTGCATGGCTCTTTGTGGTGTTTGTAACAAATCAATGTAGGAAGTATTTTAAGATAGAGAAACTTTTATATGTAGCACCCCTGCATGAGAACCACATTTTTTCCCCCCTCTCAAATGTCGCAGTTTTTAATGTCTGGAAAATATTCAGGATAAAATCATAGAATCTGTACACAGACAACGCTTGAATGATTAAATTCCAAGTTTAACTTTCCAGCAACATTTTTCTTTCACTATATTTAAATTAGAAACTTTGCAAAAAAAACCTACCCAACTCCCACCTACCTTTATTCCAGAAAAATATTCATTAGTCTTGAGGACACAGACAGCATCTCCGTAATATATAAAAATTTTTTTAAAGTCCCTCTCGCTTTCAAGATCCAGAGTACAGTGGAAAGGATTCTTACTCAGCATCCAGAAAGAGTAGAAAGTAGCAATGCACAGAAGTCACTTGAGATCCATATGCTAAAGATACAATTATTCAACTTAAAATTATATATCAACACATCTGTTTTTTTTTTAAAAAATTTTCCAGAATGTTTCCAATCAAGATCCAACCTGCCCCAAAAATTAACATCATTCTACCCAGAATCTTTAAATTTTTCATACAGCCTTGTGTCACAATCCCCCAATCCATTAACAGCTGTATTTGATGTACTTCCAGATGGGCTTAAAGGGAAGGACATCAATCTGTAATTACCTTTACTACACTATTGGCACATAGACTTATCTTGCTCAACTGAAAGAATCCTAACTCACATATTTAAAAGTTAGTGGGTAAGTGATGATATATATTATCTGAATTGGGAAAATCAAATTTCACTTAGAGAATCTGTACAAAACTTTTTAAAACCAGAGGATCTAATCAATGACATTTAAAATAAGCATTTAAATTGAGAAGCAGATTCTGTCCCCCTTTCTCTATTTACTTTTATTCATTTATTAATTTATTATTTATTTTTTTACCAGTTTAAAGTTTTACCTGTTGGCCTGGCTCTCTTCTCATCGTGGGGTTGATTGTTTCAAACCCAGTTTTGTAAATTTGACTTGCTTGTGAAATGTTATTTGATTTTAACAAAATCAATAAAATGCTTAAAAAAAAAAAATATTAAAATTTATATATGTACAGTACATAAGCCATAAATTCATTAATGTTAAAATTAAATTATAAAAAACTTGGTCACACTTACAGAATTATGGTCATACTGGTTTATAAACATTCCCGAAAACAATTGCATTTATTATTAGGAATATGTTGCTGCATTTTTCCAAAGTTATCAAAGTTCAGCAGCTCTAACTCAAAAAAAAGGATTCAACAAAACCCAGTGAGAAATAATTCCACAGACAAAATATCTTGTTTTTTAAAAATTTTTGTTTCGTTTCAAAGTAAAAACAGTTCACACAAAAGAGAAAAATTAAAATAGCAGAAAAGGAAATTAATGTAAGAAAAAGTTCAGCTATAGTTAATCTTTTACATCTCAAATCGTTACTTATTTACTTAACATTTCTGAACCATTTCAAAACGTCAGAAAACTGTCGCTTATTCCACTGAGTTGAAATGGGTCTTTCAAGTCCTTTCTTACTGGGACCTATTCTAAACACAACTGAGCTTATCACACTGTTTCTCAGTTATACCAAAAAAGGTTCTATCTCTACAAATATTAGGGAAAAAGACTATACCATAAGCTATGACTATGGAAGAAATTTATATTCTAATATTAACTCAAAACTTAACTTTCAAAAAATTGGATCTTACAAGGTATATATTTTTTTTTTCAATATAATTTACACAATAAAAATGACTTTATGTTTTGCTTTCTAAATATTTTGAAACCATTACTTGATGATTGCTCATACAAAGAATCTGATTTCACACAGGTAATAATCACATTACATTCTCTGTACCACTCTTATTCTGTTCTCAGGACCAAGTAAAGCACATTCAGAAATGGAGCAAATTGATTTATAGATATCTGTTGAAACTGTAATGATTAATGTTTACAAGGCTCACCATTTAAAGATTAAGTTAAGAAAACATGCAAAATTGTGAAAATGTGTTTTTAGAAGGAAGTTTTAATGTAAACTGTTTCCAAGATGGTGGATCTTCCAGGTTTATGTTCTTCTGGCAGGAAGAGATGGGTTCGGACGCCGAGTTGACCATCGAGGTGATTCAGCCATCAATCATTTTGGGCCCTCATAACACCATGCATAGAACTCCACACTATAAGATGGCGTAAGCACAAAAGTGGAAATGTTATACGCACAAAAATCCAGATGCATAAAATGTGGGAATGCCAACTTCCATGTTCTTCCGCTACATAATCCCAGTCAGCGTGAAAAGTAAAACACATGCACGCACCAGCTATCCTGCCCCAACTCCACCCAGAAATTCGCCACTATGAATATGCAAATAAATATACATAGCCCTTAAACTCAGCCTTCTGTAGAAAAGGCAATGGGAAAAGGACGGGGAAAATAGAAGACTTTCAGCAAAACAAGGGAGACAAGGAAAAAAGTACTATTTGTTGATTTAAACAGTGGGATATAAACAACAAAAAGAAGTTGATCAGTGACATAGAGGTCGGGGAAACTTGAAAGCTCAAGTTCACAAAAATCACCGGAAAACGCGAGTCATAGCCCACCATCTGAGTGTCAAGAAAGTTATTGATCAGAAAAAAATAGGCACATATTGGAAAAAACACAAATTCTATTTAATCTCGAATTTCACTTAATCATAGTTATTTGTCATTAAGTAGAACTCTAAACTTATCTTAAAATGTTATAGTTTTT
>NW_024381315.1:0-38095 GCF_016835505.1 Polypterus senegalus
CCAATTCTGCACCCATCTAAAAACATCACCCTGAACTCCCACTTCTTTTAACTTGATGCCCAACCTCTCATGTGGCACCTTATCAAATGCTTTCTGAAAGTCCAGATAAATAATATCATAAGCTCCACTTTGATCGTATCCTTTTGTTGCCTCCTCATAGAATTCCAACATGTTAGTAAAACATGACCTCCCTCTTCTGAACCCATGCTGACTGTTCAGAATAACTCCTGTCCTTGCCATGTGTTGCTCAATCTTATCCTTAATAATTCCTTCCATTAATTTTCCTGTGATGCTTGTTGCTTACTGGCCTATAGTTGCTTGGATCTGCCCTGTCACCCTTTTATATAATGGGATGATATTTGCCATTTTCCAGTCCTTTGGAATCTCTCCAGTGCACAGTGACTTCCTAAAAATATGTGTCAAGGGTTTATATCTGTACTCACTAGCCTCCTTAAGAACACGAGGATAAATATTATCTGGGCCTGGTGATTTGTTTGATTTCATCTTATTTAATCTGAGCAGCACTTCTCTCTCTACAATTTCCAAATCCCTCAGTACCTCCTTAGTAGTCCCTGTTACTGCTCTGAGGTTATCCACTTGCTCACTTGTGAACACCTCAGAAAAATGTAAGTTTAGGGCATCTGCTATTTCATTGTCTGTATCTTTTAATTCCCCTTTACTATTCCTGATGAACTTGACCTCCTCCTTAACTGTTCTTTTACTACTAAAATACTGAAAGAATCTCTTGGGGTCTTCTTTCGCCTTATCTGCTATATTCCTCTCCAACTGTCTTTTAGCCTCTCTGATATCCTTCTTAATGGTTGCCCTCATGTTCTCATACGCTTTATTCTCTTTGCAGTCATTAGTCTTATATGCCTTATACAGCAGTTTTTTTCCTTTGCAACTTCTTTTTTAAATCTTTATTAATCCATCTTTTAGGTATGTATCTGTCCTGCATTACATGTAAAAATTTTTAAACCTGTTCCACTGCTCCTCGACTGTCTCCACATTTAAAAGCTTATCCCAGTCTATCCTACTTAGACTTGTCGCATCTGCTCAAAATTAGCCCTACTAAAGTTCAACTTAACAATTTTAGTCTTTGCATCTGTACTCTTACAAAATACTGAGAATTGTATTACATTATGGTCACTTGACCCTAGTGGTTCAATCACCTCTACACCCTCAATTCTATCCTGATTATTACAGAATACTAAATCCAGACAGGCTTCACCCCGTGTTGGTGCTTTAACATGCTGTGTTAAAAAACAGTCGCTGATTACTTCTAAAAACTCCTGCTCTTGTGCTCCTCCATCTGCAAGGTTATCCCAGTTAATATTTGGATAATTAAAGTCCCCATGACTATAATATCCCCCTGTAAACTTGCCTTTTTGATATTACTAAATAGATGTGTGTTGAAATTACTGTCTGAATTGGGTGGTCTATAACACACTCCTAAAATAAGACCTTTTCCCTAATATTTTCCAGGCGAAAGCCACATGTCCTCACTAAGATGGGGCTCATCATCCAACTGAAGATGACTTACATTTAAACCCTGTTTGGCATAAACAGCAACCCCACCTCCTTTTCTGTTCTGTCTATCCTTCCTAAAATGTGTATCCCTCTATGTTACACTCATCCCCATCTTTGTTATTTAGCCAGGTTTCCGTTATTGCTATAATATCATAATTATGCTCTGCTACATGCAACTCATTTTTGATACTTCCAGCATTAAGTATTTCTACACCATTGTTTGTTCCTCTATGTATAGATATAAAGCTGGCCTTTGCTAAACTCCCTGCCCCCCCATTCCCTAGTTTAAACAATCCTCGACTAGCCTACTCATACGCCTCCCCAATACATTGGTGCCCCTCCGGTTCAGATGTAACCCGTCACGGAGGAACAGGTCCCATCTGTTCCAAAAGGAGTCCCAATGCCCCATAAACCTATACCCTTCTACCCTGCACCAAGATTTGAGCCATGCATTAAGCCTTCTAATCTCCTCAGTCTTACCTGGACTGGCGCGTGGCACAGGCAGAACTTCGGAGAAGACTACCTTGTCAGTTCTGCTCCTCAACTTGGTACCTAACTCTTTGAATTTGGATCGCAGAACTCACAGACTACCCTTATGTATGTCATTTGTTCCAACGTGGACAATGACAACTAATCCACAAGGTTACAATGTGTGTACTGATGCCTCTTCTCTTCCTTCCATTGCAGACCAGAGGACTGACAGCCTTACCATCTCTAATGTCACTTGTGATGTTTGAGTCACTGGAGGCCAACGCGAGCACATGAGACTTGCTTACGGTGAAATGCCCCACACGTTTTCCCTGCAGTTCTACTGAAGGCATCGACAGAGCCTTGCAAGGCTTTTTATCCTATTGCTAGTTGCACTCTCTTCACCCCCCAGAAGTCTGTCTGCTGCTTGATTTTATTTCCCTTTTGTAATTGTGCTCATTTTTGGTTTCCCCGGGTGGGGTGGCATCGGCGTGGGGGCTGATGATGAAGTGAGCTTGATTAGAAATGGGATAAAAAATACTTTATAGCGTTGCCTATCCCTTCACTGGTGAGAGCGTGGCTTTGGGTTTATACCATGAAGAACTCACAAGCTGAAACTGTTTTTTTTTTCCGTATGCTATGAAACATCGCTGTTGTACTCTAAGTTGACATTGAAAGAGCACGGCACACAACCTCCCTGTATGGCCATTGAAGCCATGACACTTGAAGTGTAAAACTGCACACCGTGACGATTCAAAGCCAAACTAAGCAATACTTACAAATCAAGCGTAGCCTTGAGTCCTTCATCAGACATGTTGTTCCCCATGAAGTCAAAACTTTTTTCAGAATCCGAATCAAGCTTTGTGTGTAACGCTGTGTAAAGATGAGAGGTTACATAGGCATTGTATTTGCTGCTATTTATGCACATCTGTGACATGTGGTACAAATGACCAATCACAGTACAATGATTCTGTCATCAGAATGCTGTGACCCTACGCTCTCCAAAGCTAATGAGTCTTTCACTGTGTGCGGCTCGACATAGGTGGGACATTTGATAAAAGCAGACTAACTCCGCTGTGATGCGCTGCATGACTTGGGCATACATGTGAAAATCACATATTTCGATAATGAAAGAAGAAACCTTTGGGTGTGTAAAAATACCACTAATGCTGGACATTGATGTGTGGGCTTATTGCATCGTACATAAACAGCTTTGAAATATTGTGGTGTCACCCCGGAGGGATGCGTCATGCATAAGTGGTTAAAGATGCTGCTGCTTACATCTCACAGAGAAACAACCAGAATTGAGGACCCCACAGCCAATGTGAGGCCACCTTACTACTCTGATACAGCGCTGCTTCTTGTACAGCATAAAAGGTGCTGAGCTGGAATTAGTGGAGACACCTGAGCTCTGAACAGTTACTGCGTACCTCAGCATCTTAGGCTCACGTCTCAGTGACCAATGCAGGAAACAATTAAGAGAATTAACAGATACAGAGCACAAAAGCACAAAAGGAGCCCTGATTTTAAAGAGGTTCCAATGTCTGGTGGGCTCTTTATTCTGCCCTCACGATTGCGTCTCTGTGGACAGCTAGACAGCGAACAATAACTCCAGTAAACTCGTTTCTTGTTCAGAGTGAGCCTTGTGCTGATAAATCTTTCATTCTTGATTGTAAACTAGAAAACACAATACAAAGGATGCTTTCAGTACAATGTTCACACCAAACAATCATTCAATAAAGAAATGCTTTAAAAAATTAATTAACTGTAGCAGATAAACATCTTTACAAACATTTACAAATTAATTATTGAATAGAGACTTACAGGCAAATCTTCACCAAGGCTTAACGTGAAAGAACTGGTGTCACAAACAGCGTTCAGAGCTTCACTAAACTGCTTTTAAGAAAGGTGAACTGAACAACATGACACCGTCAATACCTAAAATGATCAAGCTAGGTGGCAAACCTTAAAATAAAGTGTGAACAGAATACGCCCCGCCTGAGATAACAATCATTATACCACTGCGTATATTTTGTTTTAAGAATACCTAGACAGAAGTATGACTTCAGAACTAAGTCTAAGATAAACCTTGGACACTCCCTGCTTGATGACTTTCACCTTAACCTTGCGTACCTGGTTGTCACTGCTAAGAATGTTTTTACAATAATTCCAACAAGCTACTCAATGCGCTTCACCTGGTTGTCCTTAAGGAAGACAACATCACCTTCTTTTACATTTGGCTGGTCTCCTTGCCATTTTCTTCTCATTTGCAGTGTAGGTAGATATTCCTGTCTCCATCTCTTCGAAAAGGTGTCAGCAAGACATTGTACTTGCCTCCATTGGTTTTTGGATACGTCTTTCAAATCAAAGTCTCCACAAGGTGCTGGGTGTGCACTTACTTCTGGGTTAAGAGTATTGCAGGTGGCAGAATCTCAGATGACTCATGATCATTAGAGACTGGAACCAGTGGTATGGCATTCATTATGGCCATCACTTCAGCCATCAATGTAGTCAGAACATCATGGGTGAGGCCAGTACTGGTATTCTTTAAGAGCACTGAATCCAAGATTCTTCGAACAATGCCGATCATTCTTTCTCATGCACCACCCATGTGGATGAATGGGGAGTGTTGAAAATCCAAGTACAGCCTTGGTCTGACAGATAACTTTTTACTTCTGGGTCATTGACCTGCATTTTAAATTCTTTACAGGCTCCAATGAAATTTGTACCCTTATCTGATCGGAGTTGTTTGATTGGCCCTCTGATGGACAAGAATCGTCTTAAAGCATTGATAAAGCTTGAGGTTGACAAGGACTCGATAAGTTCTAAATTAACAGCTTGGGTACACAAACACGAGAAAATGACTACCCATTGTTTACTATCAATGCTACACCTTTTAGTGTGACGAGATGTCGTATTCCATGGTCCAAAGACATCAACACACACATAAGTAAATGGTGGATCTACTGTGAGTCTATCTGTAGGCAGATCTGACGTCCCTTGTTCTTCAAATTTCCCTCTCAGCTTTCTTCACGTAACACATTTGTAGATGACACTAGAGATCAATGTTTTGCCTCTAATGATCCACAGCCCTGCTGAACGCAATGCACCGTAAAATGGCATCCTTGATGTGCCACCTTTCACTGATAATGTCTAACTAGTAGAACAGCGACGTGGTGATTGGTTGGGATAATCAAAGGGTGTTTTTCATCCATTGACAACTCAGCAGAAGATATGCAGCCTCCAATCCTTACTAGCCCATCTTCATCAATTATGGGTGCAGTTTTGTTAGTGGACTTTGCTTAATAGTCATTTTTCCTTCTTGCAAATATTTGATTTCGCTTTGAACAAATCGAAGAAAGACAGTTCCCGTTTGGATGAAATTAGTTGTAGTATGCACACTATCGCATCTGTGCCAGCCAATGCAACCATCAGTGCGTGAAGAATGGGTGAATGACCATGCAATGTGAATAAGAACTGCAATACCCCATAGAAGAGATCTCCAGGTTGAGAAGCATTCAAACCAGTGTGATCCAAGTGTCCTCTCTTTAATTTGTGTTGCTAAAGTTCTTACTTCCAGTCGAACTTCAATATCAAACTGTGGGTTTTCAAGCTTAAATGACTCAGTGTTGCCTTCTTCTTCCAAACACTCTACTGTAAAAAGGCTGGTCCTGAAAGCCAGTTAGTCTTCTTTAGAGCGCTACTGACATAGGTATTGTGTCATGGTCTGCTGGGTTATGTGATGTAGTAACAAAGTGCCACTGATCTGGGTGTAACTCTATTGGTGACACACATATCAAATCTTCTGGAAGTATTATGGATGTATCCTAGGACAACTCTACTATCAGTGTAGAACCTAACTGCATGCACTTTAATGTCCACCTCCTCAGATATTAATTCTGCAAGCTCAACTGCTAGGACAGCAGCACATAATTCTAATCGTGGTACTGTATGTGCTGCTAATTTAGCTTTGCCCACAATGAATCCCGTGACACTGCCCCTCGCTTTCCATAGCTCTCCGGTAAGCCACAGCTGCAATTGCCATAATAGAAGCATCAGATAAGATGCACAGCTCTCTCCTTTTTACTTATGAAAGTGAAGTTAGTAGATAAGGCCTGCGCACCTGAAGTTGCTCAAGATCTATCAGTGGCCAATCCATGATCTCCACTGTGCATTCTTCTCTTCTGGGAGTGGTGTATCCCACTGTCGTGTTGCTGATATTTAACCCTGTTGCTAAATGAGAAGCCGATTCTTGGTAATTAAACCTGTCATTGAATTCAATAGTTTATTGCTTCTCTCATTCTGCCAACAGCAGACATTTGCAAAACTGTTGATTTTCTTTCTTCTAAAAGCCCAAATGTTTTGTGGATCTGAGCAGTTCAACATTGCTGAGCTCGTCACCTTTATTTTATGTGTGGGCTTCCTCCGGGTGCTCCAGTTTCCTCATACAGTCCAGAGAGACATGCAGGTTAGATGCATTGACTAAATCCTAAATTGTCCCTGATGGGTGTGTGTGCGTGTCTGTGCCCTGCGGTGGGCTGGCGCCATGCCCGGGGTTTGTTCCTGCCCTAAGTTGGCTGCCGCAGAGCCCTGTGACCCAGTAGTTAGGATATAGCTGGTTGGATAATAGATGGATGGTTGGAAGATGACTGACTGACTAGATCAAGACTGTTATTTTTAAAATGGTTCATCAAGAACATGAGGGCACAGTTGGAAACTTGTGAAGGGTAAATTTCACACAAACATTAGCAAGTTTTACTTTACATAAAGAGCGATAGACACTTGGATCAAACTACCAAGTAGTGTGGTAGACAGTAAGACTTAAGGGACTTTCAAAACTCGACTTGATGATTTTCTTGAAAGTAAAAAGTGGATAGGACTGGCAAGCCTTGTTGGCCTGAATGGCCTGTTCATGTCTAGATTGTTCTAATGTTCTAATGATGTACATCAGCAGTTTCTCTGATCCCCTCAGTGAGTCTTCCTGTCCAATTCGCTCCTTGTGTGAGCTGATCTAGGAGAAATGTCACAATTTCCAACCTCCCCATGCCATCAAAGCTTTGAGATTTCACGGCTGGCTGTCCTTTTCACCTCGTCTCTGGAGAATGACCGTTAGGAATTTGAGATCCTCAATGGAGGTACATGAAGTTGTCTTAATGCTTTGAAAGGAAGCATCAAGATGGACAGTCCAAACCACAGCCTTGGGTGTCCTCTGTTTCATCACTGGCTCCTGTAGTTAAGTTTAGGGCAGATTTCAAAATCCTCCTTTTAGCGTATAAAGCATTAAATGGCCGAGGTCCGGCTTACTTTTCTGAACTTTTCATAACTTACAAACTAGAGCGCACATTAAGATCTCAGGAATGCTGGACTAATGATTCCAAAGATTAATGAAAAAACAGTGGGAGGTCGAGCTTTTAGTTACAGGACCCCTAAACTGTAGAATGGTCTGCCTGCTAGTATAAGAGATGCCTCTTTGGTCTCAGCTTTCAAATCCCGGCTGGAGACTCACAACTTCAGTTTAGCACACCCTGACTAGAGCTGCTGATTAACTGCACAGACTGCATCTCTGTTGTTGGTCATTAGCCCTAAAACGTGTAAAAGTAACGTGATAGTTAGAATTTGGTACAGACCCTCACCTGTTCTGTTTCTCTTCTCGGTACTCAAATGTGCCACTTGGTGCCACGGCCCTCCTGCCAAGTTGTTTTGCCTGCCTAAGGTAAAGTCATCCCTGACTCTGGAGGATCGCAGGGAATCGTGGGGTAGAGGGGTCCTTTCATCGGATTGGCTGGCGCAGAGCTGACTCAGCTGTGGAATGACCAATAAGGGGTGGCAGCTTGATGGCCAAGGTCTCCAGGACTCCAAGTCATATTATCTGATATCATCTACTGTTAAAGTCTGATCTGTACTTTGAAATATTTTGTTCTGCTATCATTCTGTATTGAGGATTACTTGTGTCCTGTTCAGTGTATTGTATTGTATTGACCCCTTTTTCTTTTGACACCCACTGCACACCCAACCTACCTGCAAAGGGGTCTCTCGTTGAACTGTCTTTCCCAAGGTTTCTTCCATTTTTTCCCTACTAGGTTTTTTTTGGGAGTTTTTCCTTGTCTTCTTAGAGAGTCAAGGCTGGGGTGGCTGTCACGGGGCAGGGCCTGTTAAAGTCCATTGTGACACTCCTTGTGTGATTTTGGGCTATACACAAATAAATTGTGTTGTATTGTATTGTATTGTACTTCAGTGGAGGTGTAGTCATCCTCAAGCAGTGAGGCACTGACCTCCAATAAGACTATTCTGTTCACACTTTATTTTAAGGTTTGCCACCTAGCGATCATTTAAGTATTGACGTTGTCATGTTGTTCAGTTCACCTTTCTTATAAAAGCAGTTTAGTGAAGCTCTGAACGCTGTTCGTGACACCAGTTCTTTCATGTTAAGCCTTGGCAAAGATGTGCCTGTAAGTCTCTCTATTTAGATGTTAATCTGCTACAGTTAATTCATTTTTTAAAGCATTTCTTTATTGAATGATTGTTTGGTGTGAACATTGTTCTGAAAGCACCCTTTGTATTGTATTTTCTAGTTTTACAATCGAGAATAAATGATTTATCAGCACAAGCCTTACTCTGAGCAAGAAACGAGTTTACTGGAGTTATTGTTCGCTATAAACTGATTACATCAACTTCTGTATGGACATTGTAGTTCCAGTAAGAACAGTACGCTGCTATGCTAACATGGATTACAAGTGACATCAAGGGCCTTTGAACCAGAAGAAAAGGGCTTTTAAAGGCCGTGATCAGCATGAGTTCAAGAGCGTACAGAAGGAAGTCAGAGTCCAGCTCAGGACGGCCAAGGAGCGGTACAGGAGAAAGCTGGAGCTGTAAGAATTATGTTTTTGGACTTTTTATTAATTTTATTACAATCCATACAAAGCAATCAAGATTTTACAAAAAGAAAAATTGAGTTAAGAACAGATCGATCCCCACCCCTGAGAGAGAGAGCAAGCCAAATAACGTTAAATTTAAAGTGTAAACATACCTAATTTAAAAAAAAATTCTCTGTGCTTTATGAACTCATTTTAAAATATTACTGATTAGATCCTGCCATGTTTTGAAAAAAGTCTGTACAGATCCTCTAACTGAGTATTTGATTTTTTCCAATTTCAAATAATATAACACATCGGTTTCCCACTGACTTAAAAGAGGAGAGTTTGGATTCTTCCAGAATAATGTTAATTTGGTGCAGGCCCAGAACATGTGACCCAGTGAGGCCGGGACTTGGTTGCAACGTTCGCAGGTTGGATCATGTCCTGGAAACATTTTGGAGAGTTTTAGTCGAGACAGATGTGCTCGATATATAATTTTGAGTTGTATAATTGTATGCTTTGCGCATATGGAGCTCGAGTGAATTCTCTGCATTGCTACTTTCCACTCCTTTTCTGATATATTAATTGAGAGATCTTTTTCCCAGTGTACTCTTGGATCTTTGAAAGGAAGGGATTGTAAAAGGATTTTATATATTGTAGAGATGGAGTCTAACTCCTTGAAATTGAGCAATAATTTTTCCAGCATGGTTGAGGGTGCAAGATGAGGAAAATCTGGAAGGTTCTGTTTAACAAAGTTCCTGATTTGAAGATAGTGAAAGAAATGTGTAGCTGGAATGTTAAATTTGGAATGTAATTGTTCATAGGATGCAAAGACGTTGTCTATATAAAGATCTCTAAGCAAGTTAATTCCAAATTTTTCCAGATATTAAAAACTGCATATGTTTGTGAAGGTTGAAAGAGGTGGTTCTCTTGCAGAGGTGCCACAGATAGAAGCTTCTCCGTCTTAAAATGCTTTCTACATTGGTTCCATATTCTAAGTGAGTGGAGCACAATTGGGTTATTAGTGTATTGCCGATAACGTGTGTTTATTGGAGCACAGAGCAAGGAATACAAAGAAGTACTGCAAGATTTTACTTCTATTGCGGTCCAAGCCTGTGTATGTTCTTCTATTTGTGTCCAGGTTCTTATCGCCTGTATATTTGCTGTCCAGTAATAAAACTGGAAGTTAGGTAGAGCCATGCCACCTTCTGCCTTTTGTCTTTGTAGGGTCGCTCTTTTGATGCGTGGATGTTTTGAATTCCAAATAAATGATGTTATTGTTGAATCTAATTGCTTAAAGAATGATTTATTAATGTATATTGGGATGTTTTGAAATAAAAAAGGAGCTTAGGAAGAATATTCATCTTAACAGTGTTAATTCTTCTGGGTCCGATATATACAGTACCATGTCATCTGCATATAATGAGATTTTCTGTTCCAGTCCTTCTCTGATAATCCCCTTAATCTGATCCGTATTTCGACAATGTATTGCCAGTGGTTCAATGGCAATTGCAAACAGCAGGTGACAAAGGGCATCCTTGTCTTGTGCCACGTTCTAGTTTAAAGTAGTCTGAGCAAATGTTGTTGATGCAAACTGAAGCTTCTGGGTTAGTATACAGTAATTTAATCCATGCACAAATGTTTGGGCCAAACCCAAACTTCTCCAATGTAGTAAAAAGGTATTTCCATTCAATCATGTCGAATGCTTTTTCTGCATCCAATGATAATAATATTTCTGGGGTGTTTGGTTTAGTTGGTGAGTATATTACATTAAACAGGCGTAGAAGATTTGAAGATAAGTGTCGGCCCCTAATAAATCCAGTTTGGTCTTGTGATATTACAGAGGGGAGCACTTTCTCCATCCTTCTAGCTATGATTTTAGAGAGTAGTTTAACATCATTATTCAGAAGTGAAATTGGTCTGTATGATGCACATTGTAATAAGTCCTTATTTTGTTTTGGAAAGACAGTGATTAGTGCTTGGCGAAAGGTTTGTGGAAGAGATTGGTTATCTCTGGCTTCTGTAAATGTTGCTAATAGGAGGGAGCTAGCTGAGCGAGAATTTCTTGTAAAACTCTGCAGGGTAGCCATCAGGGCCTGCTGCTTTTCCACCTTGGAGTGACTTTATAGCATCTAGTAATTCTGATAATGCCAGAGGTTTATCAAGTTCCTCCACACTAAAGCGTCTATTTGTGGTATCTGTAATGTATCCAGAAATGCATTAGATTGTGTATTGTCTTCTTTAAACTCAGTAGTATATAGGGATTTATAGTAGTCTCTGAAAGTGTGCATTATATTTTTGTGTTCGATGATTTTATCTCCATTAGGTTAGTATTACGAGATTGCATTGCGCTTCTTGCTTGTGAATTTGTTGAGCTAAAAGCTTATTAGCTTTCTCTCCATGTTCATAGTAATGATGTCTGGATTTTGTAAATTAGATGTTCAGTTTCTTTAGTTGTCAAGAGGTTTAATTCTGAATGTAGAGCCTGCCTCCTCCTATGTAGAGTCTCGCTTGGTAGTCTGGCATGTTCTTCATCTATTTTAGTAATTTCGCTTTTATCTCTGCTACTTTCTTGGCTTCGGATTTATTTCTGTGGGAAAGATATGAGATAATCTGTCCTCTTAAGAAGGCCTTAAGAGTTTCCCAGAGTATTCCTGCAGAGATCTCGGGGGATGTATTTGTCTCTAGAAAGAATTTGATTTGTTTGGATATAAATTCATACAATTCTCGTCAGCTAATAGAAGCGGGTTGAGCCATCTGCGGGTGAGTGTATGGGGCTTAGTAATTTCAGCTCCAAGATCATAGGTGCATGGTCCGAAATAACAATAGCATCTATTTGCAAGAAAGTTATTGTCTATAAAGAAGTAATCAATCCTTGAGTAGCAATGATGTACTGGTGAGTAGAAAGAATATGTTCTTGAATTTGGGTTTAAAAACCTCCAGGGATCTGATAAGTTGTGATCAGTTATAAACTTTGTAATTATCTTTGCAGTGTTAGATGCTGTGGAGGAAGTCCTATCTAAAAGTGGATTTAAACACAATTAAAGTCCCCAGCCATTATAACTTTATGAGTGTTCAGATTGGGAATGGATGCAAATAAATTTTGTATAAATTCCTTATCATCAACATTAGGTGCATAAACATTTATCAAAATCATTTTACAGTTAGATAAGTCTCCCATGACCATTACATATCTCCCTTCAGGATCCAATACTACATCTGATGCTACAAATGGTACTGTATGAGAATTCCCACACCTCTAGTTTTCTTTGTAAAACTAGAATGGAACATTTGGCCAGTCCAGTCTTTTTGCAGCGGAACTGATCCTTGCTTAGTAAGTGGGTTTCCTGTAAAAATACTATTTTAGCATTTAGACCTGTTAGGTGAGAAAGTACTTTCTTTCTCTTTAATTCGTGATTCAGGCCTTTAACATTCCAGCTTACGAAGTTAACTGTCCCATCATGGAGACACTGATTCTGAGTTTTTGATGTCATTTTATAGTCTTAACTGGAAGTGAGTCAGTTTGGTCTTAAGTTCCTATTTCCCCTAGAGTTGTTGCCATGCAGCTTATTATTACGTTGGTAGTTATAATTATAAAGATTGAGAGGATAGATTAGGTATAGATCAAGCCTGCTCTCTTTCTCTCCCCCCCTTAACCCCCCCTCCCTTTTGCCTCCCCAAGTGAGGCTAAAACCCACTTCATGCAGTCCCAGTCCTCTGACATACCCAGAGACAGAGCACGTCCAAAGCAAAACAAGCCCCAATGCAGCTGGACTGGACTGTTAATACTGATGCTCTGTGTAAGAAAGGTCAGGCCGTAATATACTTCCTTAGCAGACTGGCGCTCTTCAACATCTGCAATAAGAAGCTCCAGATGTTCAATCAGACGGTTGTGGTGAGCACCCTCTTCTATGTGGTGGTGTGCTGGGGAGGCAGCATAAAGAAGAGGGACGCCTCACACCTGGACAAACTGGCAAGGAAGACAGGTTCTATTATAGGCACGCAGCTGGATGGTTTGACATGCGTGGCAGAGTGACGGGCGCTGAGCAGACTCCTGTCAATCATGGAGAATCCACTACATCCACTGAACAGGATCATCTCCAGACAGAGCGGCAGCTTCAGCTCCACTGACAGGCTGAGGATACCCCACACTATATGACTCAGGGGGTAAACGTTAACAGTATACAAAGTTATTGTCTGTTAAACCTGCATTGTTATCACTCTTTAATTTAATTTTGGACTGTTCTTTATCAGTATGAATTTATAAAGTATCTATCTATCTATCTATCTATCTATCTATCTATCTATCTATCTATCTATCTATCTATCTATCTATCTATCTATCTATCTATCTATCTATCATATAGTGCCTTTCACATCCTATCTATCTATCTATCTATCTATCTATCTATCTATCTATCTATCTATCTATCTATCTATCTATCTATCTATCGTGGCTCGGGCAAGAGTCATCTCAGCATGCTATGACAGTCAGATCAGTGCATGTTTATAATCCTGCAGCAGGTGTCAATATGATCTGGAAGCGATTAGAGACATGCTATGGGTGTCCTGAAGTAATCGAGCAAGCCTTGCTAAAGAAACTTGAATTATTTCCTAGACTTAACAGCAGAGATAACCAAAGGCTAAGAGAGCTTGGGGACATTCTTCTAGAAGTGGAATCGGCCAAGTTGGAAGGCGTTTTTACCTGGGTTAACAATCCTTGACACAGCTGGTGGAGTTAATCTGATTGAAGACAAACTTCCACCAGTTTGCAGGAAGGATGGGTTATTCAAGGCTCCAAATACAAAGAAGAACGTTGTGTTTCCTTTCTGCCATTCAGTTTCTTTGTTATGTTTGTCTGTAGTCAAGCAAAAACCCGAAATGACCCAAGTTTTGTGATCTCAATCACCAGCAACATGGTCCATCAAAAAACAAAGAAGCCTTCCAGGTACGGCAACAGAACCCTTGTTAGAGTGAAAAAGACTGAGGCATCAACGGCATCTGCAGTTCCACAAAATAACAGCCAGCAAAGGAAAGTAGGTGATCCAAGCAGCTAGTGTCCCACCCACAATAAGCCACATTCATTAGCAAAGTGTTGTGCATTTAGAAACAAACATATTGATGAATGGAGAGCATATCTTAAAGAAAGGGCTGTATGCTTTAGGTGTTGTGAATCCACTAAGCACATTGCAAAGGACTGTAAAGCTGAAAGTGAAAGGTAAAGAAGGTGAAAGTGACAGACATCTGTCAGAACCTCCTCCCAGGCCCAGCACCACGGACAGAAGAGGTTGTAGCACTCCGACAAAGGCAAGGTGGGAGCTAGAGGAAACAGTATAATAATAATAATAATAATAATAATAATAATAATAATAATAATAATATACATAATAATAATAATACATTTTATCTATACAAGGCGCCTTCATGAGAACTCAAGGACACCAAACAAACAATAAATAAATAAAAGACACATTATAAACAACATAAAACATCAGAAAATATAAAAAATAAAAGCACACAAAGCCACTGTAATCATAAAGAAAAAGCCATTTTAAACAGATGCATTTTAAGTTTACATTTGAAGGATGAAAATGATTTGGTATTTCTAAGCTTGGTAGGTAATGAGTTCCAGAGCTTGGGAGCAGAACGGCTGAATGCTCCTCTCCCCGTGGTGGTTAGACAGGCGAGAGGGACGGTCAGATGGATGGAGGAAGAGGATCTAAGGTTACGGGAGGGAATGGCAACATGGAGAATGTTGGACGGATATGGGGGCTCTGACTTGGCTCTTGGCTCTCTTTGCACATCGCATTTTTCTTTGGTTTCCATTTAAGGAGAAATGAAGAAATTCCGAGTATCGACTCTTAAGAAATAATTCAATTAAATTGAGTGGAAAAGACAGGAAGGGACAGCAGAAATTGGTCACTGAGTAAGAAAGCAGAAACGAAAGCTTGCAGGCACTGCAGCTCTCTCCAAGACTGGAGCTGGACACTCGTAATCTCTGCCAACATGAAATTCACCCATCACTACCACACAGTAAGAATGTGTGGTGTGGACCGATAAAAAGCAGGTAAACTCAGTCATGCGTCATGACTTTGGCTCAGGAGGATTGTAAATGAGTGCTCCAAAGGTAACCAGTTGTGTTTTAATATCAAGTCCAAGGGCCTCAACTGACGACACCATGAAAAGCCATGTTCAGTTCACCACAAGACCACATTGTAATCTTTTGGTGCTACTTCAGATGAAGGAATGACATCAAATTGACTAAGCCAAGTCTTATCAAGCAGACGTCAATAATGAAAAGAAATGTACTTAAAGGCGAGCAAACATTTAGCCAACAACACTTTAAACAGCAATGAAGTGTATGAACTGATCTCATATTTTTCAATTTTCTATGAATCTTGTCACTGCTATAGGGTCACCGATGGAGGATTCCATTGAAATTCATGGTTTATTTATGTTGTTGCTTTTTTTGGCTCTCACTTGATTTGGATTTTGCTGCATAACTCAATTCTTGAGACGTCCTGAAGGCAGACAGTCAGAGTGGCATTGCTTGGTCTGGCACACAAGTCTTTTGTTTAAGCTGCTGAGGCCAGGCCTTCTTTGAATGGCTCTAAACTTCAGCTCAGTGTCCCTGGGACTCTTTACGGCACACAGTTGTTGTTCTCATCTGATCAGGCTGATCAATCACAGACACATGACACCCAGTAATGCCTCAGTATGACATCTTAATTACTTACTGAGTGAACAAGAACCACAATTCACCCCAGCCACCTTGATAGACAAAACATTGCACCAGTTTGGAGGAAAAAGGTTGGACTTGTGTGCTCCCCAGAAACCCACAACAGAAAATATCCAGTCACCTTGCTGTAATGACTCTTTGCAGGTCAGAGACCTCTAATTGGTGCCCACTCCCCACCTGAATGAACTTCTAGCACATGGGGAGATGCTTATTGCCTCTGGTGTGGCCATAGCAAAGGCTGGAGTGACCTCTTCGATGTCCACGTGCGGCTCCTTCAGTTCTGTTCTGATGTGGATGGTTGCCATTGTAATCCGTTGATGTTGCTATTGCTGTTGGACTAGCTTCTTTAGCCTGCCTCGTCCATTGGCAGGTAGCCCTCGAAATTAGTCCGTGTTGCTCAGGCAACGGCGACCACGTGTCACCTATGGAGGGATCGCCCTGGCAGTATTGTAAAAGTGACAATCGTCCACTTCTATAAGCTGTGACAAAATAATTTCAGCCGGTGTGTCACAGCACCTGACACCGTACCGCCACCCTTAGCCACGGTCCTAGGGTTCTTGTTACCAGCCAGCACCACGAGGAGGTGGTGCTGGGATTTTGCTGGCCTCTGCTTTAAATGTTGATTTTTTGTGGTCCTGTTTTGTCCCCTGCTCTTGTTAGGAGGTCCTGTCTCTGGTTTATGATTTTTTAATTTTATTCATTTTGGGTTTTCCTTTTCTGTGCCTGCCGCTATTGCTGTTTGCACTTTTTACTCCTTTCTTAAATTAATTTTTAACTATTCAGTAAGGTTTGTTTGGTTTGATTGGCTCAGGGAATTTTTTGTGGTTTTTGACATTTACACGTACTCACTTTGGAGACGCTTTTATCCAAAAAGTCACGCATAATTGAGTCAACATCAGTCTGGGGATTCCAATGGTAAAAAGTGTGACAGTGCAAGGTTATAAAAATTGATCAGCACAACTGAAGAGCTCAGCAGCTGAGTTGGTCCACCAGCTAGGAGCTTCAAATGATAAGAGTCTGGACTGAGATTTCATGCCATGAAGAGGTGACGTCACCAGACCTGAGTGTGTGAGGAGGAGCAGAGGACCTCATGAGTGATTCCACATGTATACAGTTGGTGCTGAAACGTCAAGGGCTGGGAGTTCACTTGATCTTCCAGTTGAATGACCTGAAGAGAGGAGTGACCCTCTTTTATCATCTGCAGCATGGTTAAGTTTCATTTCAGTACACACGGTATCCCTGTGTGTGACAAATGAAACTCCTGAATCTTGATCCTACTGCAAGTAAATAGTTACAGTAGTCCAAGTGTGGCTGGACCAATAGATGGAACCAAAGTGGAATGAATATGTATGAATGAGACACAAATGCAATGTGGTCAGTGAAGGCCAGCTGCTCATCGACCACCACCCCAAAGTAGCATACTGATTTGGCGGGTGTTGATCATAATAGAATTGGGGTGTTGACTGGACAGAATGGATGATATAACAAGGAACTCTGCCTTTGCCAGGTTGAGACAGCAGTGAGACCTGCTGAGAATCTAGATGACACCGTGTGGTCATCTGGAGGGAACAAAACGTACAGCTGTGTGTACCTTGGTGTGCTGCTGATATGAGAATCCACGGGAGTGGATAATAGAGCCCTCATGTGGTGGTGTGTACAGAGAGAACAGGGGAGGACCGTGCTCAACTCTTTGAGGCCTCCCCATGTCTGCCAGATGCATCAATGGTATGGTAGGATATACCTGAGATGTACGACTCAAACCATCTGACAGCAGTCTGAGTGATGCTGAGGTTAGACAGGGTTGTGAGGAGGATCTGATGGTTAACTGTGCTCACTCCTACTTGATGCTTGAAGTGAACATTTATTCTGTGCAGATCTGGGAACTGCAGATGTTCTGTCTGCTTAATTAAAATGGATATACTGGGGCATACACTTCCACACGGCGAAACAGCTTGGGATTCCGGTTGGCAACCCCCCAGCAGACACGTGGTCCAGTCCCACCCTCCAGAAACGACCGTCTCTCTGCCACAGCCAGGTGTTACGTGGGTGTTCGCTTGGTCTGGTCCAGCTGGTCGGGTCCTCAGCAATGAGGATCACCCTCGGAGAATCTCGTCACACGGCCATAGTGCCGTAACTGACACTCCCTCGCAATGCAGGTAATGCGCCTCATTCGGAACTTCAACTCAAAGTCAAACCAGCGGTGCCCAAGGATTCTCTGAAGAGACACAGCAGTGAAGGATCTCAGGTCACTGGATAGCGTCCATGTCTCACAACCGTGCGGCAAAACGGGAAGCACCGGGACTCTAAAGACTTGGACCTTCGTCCTTTGGCAGAGCACCACACGCCCCAATCCAGCGATCTCGTGACCCCCCGTGCTCTCCCGATCCGTCTACTGACTTCATAGCAAGAGTCGCCAGAGTCACATGAATGTCAACGCCAAGGCAAGTAAACTCTCGATGCGGTCGACTCGCTCCGTCACCAAGTCTCAAAGGTGTGCCACAGGGCAGCTCGATCATCTGAGTCGAACGCTTGATGAAAATTATCAAAGGCTGCAAAGAAACTCTGTCGATATGAGAAACCTCAGTGCCAGGATGCGGTCCTCAGAAGACTTCTTAGGCGTAAAACCTGACCGCTCAGGTCAACGTTAATTGACCAGCGGATCCTATTGAGGACGACCCTATCAAGGACGGCCCCGAGAGCAGTGTTATCCCCCTGTAGTTGCCACAATCCAGGCGATCGCCCTTCCCTGACCAGACTGGGACGACAAGTCCTGTTTTCCAGTCAGTTGGGATGACGCCCGTCTCGCAGCTGGAAGCAAAGATTGCTGGCAATGCCAGGAGGCCAAATAGTAAATAATGAAGAAGAGATGTTCCATAAGAGAGATGAGATTTTGCATCATAGTCAGACTTTTGTGGAATCAATAAACGTTGAGATATTCAACATATCCAAACTGAAAGGCAACGAATTAAAGAAAGAACACCAACTGCATTCAAGAAATACTTTATTACAGTGCCCAGAATGAAAGGTGCTCCATAAAAAAGTGAAAAATGACAACACATGATACAGAAGTGAGAATCTGACTTCAGAATCAATGAAAATTGCAATATGTGCAAAGGTATTTACAATAATCTGCCATCTAGTCAGCGCTAGATGGAAAGTAACAGAATAGAAAGGATGTTTATGAAATGCTCCATATCTGTCCTCAGTATGTCCACACATGCTGAGTGAGGCACAGAGGTAGGCACTGCATGAAAGACTGAGGAATGAAGCAAACTTGTTAGAAAGGCTTGAAATGAATATCCTTTCTGAAAGACACCAGAAGGAGCGTCAGAAGAAAATGAAGTGTCGCGACGCCGTCTGCAGTAGAGGCACGTATGAAAGAAGTCAGTGTGAAAAATAAGAAAGAACAGATGGACAATAAGAGCAATGACATTTGCTATCAAAGTCACCCTCTTGTGGAATCAACGGTTATTATTATTTCTTGTTATTAACCCTAAAACAAATTCCCATGTGACAGACGTAAAAGAAAAGCACTTGTATGAATTGCTCAGTAATAACGAAAGAGTGGTGAATAAGTAGATGGCATGGTTAAGTAACAGAAGTGAAAATCACATATCACAGGAGTCCCCTTCAGGAATTATTACAAAACTGCAATATGTAACGTGGTTTAAGAACAGTCCAAGTTGAAAGGTGCTCGATGTAAAGACTGAAAGAAAGAAATGACATTTAAGAAATGTGCTGCAATGCCCAATATGAAAGGCGCTATATGACAGCATGATGAGCAGAACTGAGATACGTGGTCAATAACAGAGGTGAAAAGTTGATACCTTAGGCGTCCTCTTGTGGAATCAAGAAGCATGCGACATGGGACATATGGTTGGAAAAAGAGTCCAAACTGAAAGGCTCTATATGCAGCGAATAACAGAAAGAACGTGTACTGAAAATCAAGAAAGAAAAGGACACAAATGACATTGAATACAAACTCCACTACAGTGTCCGGAGTAAAGGGCGCTCGCTACATGACAAGTGATACGTGACAACAAATCATCAAGGACAGAAGTGAAACTCTCACAACATGGCTGCCCTCTTGTGGACTTCGTGACAACTGCAATATGTACAAAAATATTTCAAAGAATTTCCCTTCTAAGAAGCGGCAGATGAAATGTCAAAATGAAATTATGTTTATGAAATGCTTCTTATCTGTACTCAGTATGTAAGGCGCTATATGAAAGACTGCAGACGTGTAGGAACTACTCTGTAATAGAGCCCAGTGTAAGAACGAATGAAGAAAAAAGAACAGAAGGAAAAGTAACAGAAGTGACCATCTGACATCGTAGTGGAGTCAATAAACATTACAATATTTAATATATGGCTGGAAATATGCAATACATAAAAGAAGGAACACAAATGACAGTCCAAACGTACTCCATTACATTGCTGAGCATGAAGAGTGCTACATTAAAAAATGAAAAAGGAGAACAAATGATAAAGAGCAGAAGTGAACAAAGTCCAAACTGAAAGGCGCTATATGCAAGAAATAAAAGAAAGAAGACAAATGAAATTCAATCAGTACTCCAGTGCTGTGCCCAGAAGGAAAGGCGATACATGAAAAAAAGAAAAATGAGAGCAAATGATACAGAAGAGAGAATCTGACATCATAGGCGCCCTCTTGTGGACTCAATGAAAATTGCAAATGTGAATAATGATTGAAGACAATTTCCCATCTAATGGGCACAAGAGAGGATGGCATTAATGAAATGTTCTATGTTGGCACCCAGCATGTAAGGCGCCTAATAAAAGATTAAAGAATAAAGAGATCAAATGGGAAGAAAGAGAAGCAAAAATCTGACAACTTGAAGAATCGTTACAACATGATAGAAACGTTTTCGAATAATTTCCCTTTTGAAAGACACTAGATACAAAGTAAGTGTACTATAACAGAGGTCCATGTGAGAAATGAGGCCGAAATAAAGAACAGATGGTTAATAAGACGCCCTCTTGTGGAGTCAATACAAATTGCAATCTGTATTTGAAATGGTATAAAATAATGTCTCCAGATCAACATAACATCACACGTAGGTCAACATAAAACACTTATTCACGACAAATGTCACTCTGCCTTCTCTTCCATTAGCCTACACGCTATGACCTGCTCATTACAAACCTGTTTGTCTCACAACTCATAAACTGAAAGGCACTTTAATTCAAAACAGTAAACCAAACTCAAACTCAAACTTAAGTTTTAGTAAAAACATGTACACACATTCCTAATGATGAATATCCAGTTTCAAATCATTACATATTCATATTGTTCTTGGAATAAAAAAAAAAAATATATATATATACATTTATCTAATCCCATTATTTCCATCCTCCAATCCCACTTATTCTTAATATATCAACCCAAAATAAGTAAAACACCAAAGTCAGAGCACAAATTCCAAATTATCATCATCACATATACAAAGTACATTATTCATGCACCACAATTCCTTAAACTGTCCTAAATTATTAGATGGATAGATTGATAGATAGATACTTTATTCATCCGTTCAGAGAAGTAAAACTGGTCGATTATTTTGAAAGCCAGGAGAACAAACAGAAATAAATCCATACATAGTAAAAAGTACAAAAGCGGTTCAGTTGTTACAGTGATGGAAGGTAGAGAGCGGTGATGAGGTCATGAATCTCTTGTATTTACAGCAGCGTTACAACATTTCAGGGCAGTCGGACCAAATGATCTTCTAAACTGTTTCGTCACGTTGCACAGTGACAGACAGAGCGACTTCTCTGACCCGACAGAATGTTCTGAGGAGGTTGACTGTTATTTTGAATGGATGGACGGCTTTGAATAGTCAGACTGCTTTGATTTAGTATCTCATCTACACACAATGTGGGGATAGACAACTCTCTGCTTCCTTTGAAAATGAATGAGTTCTGGGGACATTGGTTTCTAATCACGTACATTTTGATAGCTGGCCACAACACTATTGTTGAACCAAAGTAAATGTGTTTACACTATTTGTTATGCAGAGGAAGTTGGCTTGCGCCATTGTTTCACTAATTGTCATGTTGATCTATGCAGAGACTGAAGTATTTCTAACTTGCTGGGTAAAGGAGAATAAAATGAAACAGACGTCTGGTCTGAGACTCGGACTGCTGCCTGTTTCTTTTATGCTTTTCACCATGTCGCTGTGGCTACACCCTGTAGCAACAGTGGCTTGTACCTGGCGAGGTTCTCCCTAGGCCTGAGACCAGTAACACCAGCCTTCATCATCAGCTTGTGCAGCCTCTGTCGTGGTGAAAATTCATCATCAGAAGGCTTTTGACCTAAAAATAAGGGCTATTAGGACTCGAGATAGACAGACAGAGTTTAAGGCTTATTGCAATAAATCAACCACACGGACTCAACCCAATTACGGCCGATTTGGTTGATTTATACAGTAAGCCTTAAAATCTCTGTCTGTCTATCTCGAGTCCTAATAGCCTTTATTTTTAGATAAAAAGCCTCCTGATGATGAATTTTAACTTTATTTTATGATTTCTCTTTTGGGTAGGTAGGAGGCACACAAGTACTATGTACTCAAGTGCTGTGTGAACGCGACAATCGTTGAAGCACATACAGCTAGCAGAATGCTTGGAGCGTTTTATAAAAGCGAGCTGGTGAGTGAAGCACACAGGTGCAGATTGGAGAAGAGTGAATGGTACAAGAGGTACAAAAACTATTTCAGGGCAAAACAGGGCATTAGGGATTAGTACACTAGGCGCTAAAAAGTGTGATTGAGTATGAATGTGGATTTTTAGGGTGTAACGTTTAATGTGTAACATAAACTATATTGATTAAGAGAATATAGAAACCTAAGTGTATAAAAGTAGCTGTAAAGAAACTTCACAGAGTGAAAGGAGGAAGAGTAGAGCTAAGACACTCGGTAAGGAATAGAGAAAGAGGTCTTTGTTTAGATATATAGCTTTGACCTTATATACCATTTGGAGACATGTATGGAGAAAATATTGTGACGGGGATATAAGTTATGGGGTAGATAAGATAGAATAAGATTGAACGTCTTTACAACTTGCATTCGAAGAAGAATAAAAGTAGTGGAAGTATGGTTAATGGGAGTCAGGATTTGGTCTAATCATCCATATATACAAGTTCAGTGGAACGAATTAGATCTTGCATTTGTAAGAAAGTAGGAAAAAGAGATAAATCAAAATAAATCAATAACTAAATAATATATATATATCTATATCGAAAACATCGCTGGTGAAGTGTAGACACACAAATATTTGAAACAGCCCCAGCCTGTAATAAATGATTGGGTGAGTAATTACATGAGCTCCAAGTTCACCTGTGGTAATAAAACAAGCCACAAGAGCGAAGACAAGTGTGAGTGTGAACAAAACTCCGAACCCAAATAGTAGGTAGACGAGAAACACAGTAAAGTAATTGAGCACATAAAAGGTGTAAGTAGGATTCTGTAAGCAACTATTTCTTCTATACAAAAAACAGACGAATATATACATGAGAGTGGAATAGAGATCAGACCAATATTACAAATGATTAAGGGTAGAAGGGAGAAAATAGTAGAAATCACAGATCGAAAAACAGGAAGGGTCCTATGTGAATACTGGCAGCTTGAGACTCGGGAGGACAAATATAGTATAGATTTATTACTGTGGGTATAAGTTGTGGAAAAGTCAAGCAGCAAAAGTTATGGCACAAGAAAGAAGAGTCAGACAAACTTTACTTTATTGAGATTCCTTCAAAAAACACTTACAGCCATATTTACAGAAGGGAATAAATCGTGGTTTTAAGAGAAGGCAAGGAAAGACAGGAAAAATACGGAGAAATCCTGCTGTTGAACTCAGTATAATAGCAAGAAAGGTAAATTGGTGTCCGAAAAACGCTGTTGGGAGATTTGTGCTGCCAGCAGTCACAGTAAGAAAGGTCCTGTGTAAAATCAAACCAAATTTAAATAGAAATTCAAAATTAAGATTGGCGATAGGAAACCCACAGCCACAGGGGGTTAAAATGAGTGCCAGCGAGTTGCCTGTGGATGTATTGAGGCTAACGATCCGTCCACAAAGACCTTATTGAAAAGTCATCTCAAAAGTGACATAAGAGAACAAAAATTGGCCACAAAAGGTTCATTTAGTCTGGAATTGTGAAAAGAAATGATAGAGCACATAAAAATAATAAAACAGAAGATGTGAGCGAAAAAAGGGAAAATAAGAGGAAAACGGAACTAAACATAATGCAAATGTTTATGGGGGAAGCAATGAAAAGAAACACATTAGAAGGAGCGAGTTGGTGTTTGGATAGCGGAGAGATAGGAGTGGAGCCCCATTAACACTGCCGTTAGGTATGGCATATAAGTTCTCACCGATAAAAGGAAAAAGAACATTTAAAGGGCAAATAGAGATGAAACTGAGGAGAAAGAGTTAGGAGAAAGAGAGAAACAGTACAGGACGAACTAAAAGAACAAAAGATCAAATCAGCTTCAAGGCAGCAGCAGCAGACACGGAGCAGTGGAATAATACAAATAAATGGCTGTGGGTGCCACCTAACACAGGAAATGGTGGGTCAAGAAATAGGATCATAAAACAAATGATGGTTAAAACCTGAAGACACTGGCTTTAATTGGGAAAATTCTATGCCAATGGCTTTAATGTTTTATCGTTAGGAGAATGACAGAGCGACATATTTACCCACATGAAAAGCTTATTGGTCAAACAATGACTACACCTGTTTGGAGGGAACTCCCTGAAAATTCCCCTTTGGAGCAGCTTGAGAATGAAATGCAGAGTTAGATGAGACATCTCAGATTTTCATCAAGACGCTGTCACGGTTAGGAGGTACAGCAAAGAAATATATGAAAGTCAAATTAGTGAGTTAAGAGGAAATGAATTAAAGATCAGAGAGCGTATATTACAAAAATATATCTAGAAAAGCACTAACGTAGTTCAAGTGACATCATTTCTAAAAAATAAATTTAATACCATGATTTAAGTACTTTTAGTTGGCATGGGTTTCCTTCCTTGCAGCAGAAGGATTTCGTAAAATTATCAAGAAAGCATAATTAACGTAAATATAGACAATTAGAAGAAGTGAGCATTTGGTAAATTAGAAAAGTACTATAATAAGAATTCGGATATTAAAATGTGAAGTTTTGAAAAAGGTTAACTTGATTCAAAGACTTGTGCTTCATGTTACTCCCTGTTAAAACAATTGGAGCCGTTTTTATATTCTGATAAGTAAAGCAGCCTTCAGAAAAATGTAGGAGGATAGCATCAAAAGAAAAATGAAGCGATAGAAAAATGTTTGAGTATATACGAGGTGTGGCAGAAAAGTAAAGAGACTGGCAACACTGCAAGCGATCTGGCACCGCTGTGCTGTCGTCCTTCATAGAGCCCGTGTGTCAGTCCCCATAGCTCAGTGCGAAGTTTCAACTCCTTCCGTTAACGCGTGATTTCTGTGACTGCAATTAGCGAGTTGTGTTTCGGTTGTGCGTCACGCAAAATGGAACAGCGGAATTTGGAGCAACGTTGTGCCATTAAATTTAGTGTTAAGCTTTTTATAAAGACGTCCTTGAAAGGCTCAGAAAAAGGGTCATTGGCGTGAGACCAGACTTGGCCGACAAATGGATGCTCCGTCATGACAATGCCCCATGTCACACTGCCCTCTCCAGAACAGAAGTTTTGACCTCAAAAGGCATTCCTGTGGTTCCCCAGCCCCCTTATTCACCTGACCTCAGTCCGTGGGACTTTTTCCTTTTTCCTAAACTGAAAAATGTCCTCAAAGGACGTCATTTCAGACTTGAGAAAACATCCAAAAGAGTGTAACGGACATGCTGAAGACCATACCGGTTGAAGACTTCCAGCGCTGCTACCAACAGTGGGAACAACGTCTCCATCGGTGTGTCGCTGCCCAAGGGAACTAACTAAGGGGATAACATTGATGTTTGAAAAAAAAGAAAAACTTTGGTAAATAAAACATCAGTCTCATTACATTTCTGCCACACGTCGTAGATTTGTGTGTAAATATGTATATATCTGTACTTATATTTGTGGGGAAAGAATAACAAGCGTTGAAAAGAATATCATGCGCGAAAAAAGAAAAGTGCACTCACTGTATTTAACTTCAAAGGTCCCTGACGCTCGCTAATGTCTGTGTGTGTGAATATGTCTGTGCTGAACTTATTCAAAATGTGTCAGCGTGCCTGTTATTTGTTCTGTGGGTGTGCGTGTGTGTGTTTGGGAGTAAGAAAGCACAAACATGGAGACTTCTGGGTAATGTAGTTCAATTATGATTTGCTGAAACTGCCGTGTGCATATAAATTTTCAGAGCTCGTGACTAAAAAATGGGTTAAAATGAATTTTGTATCTAAACTTCCAGAGCTCTGAGCAAATATGGGTTAAAATAAACGTATGTGTAACATTTGATAAAATGAAAAATGCATTCACTTTTAATTATACAAATGTTTATAAAATATGCGAGGCATCTTTCCTTTGGACCCTGATCACGTCTTAAGGAAAAGCGCACTTTTGATAACTATAACATTCAAGGGAAACAATGTCTTTCGATTTCCTTCTGTCCTTTTCTTTTTCTTGTCACGTGTGTATGTGAAATTGTGCTCTATAGGGACTATTACGGTGGAGTGTGTGGTGGCGCAGTGGTAAGCACTTATGCTAAGATTCGAGTTTATTTGTGATTTGTGTTGCAGCTTACATGTTATTTGTTTTGAGTTAATATTCTCAATGACCGTTTAGTCCTTTTGCTGGGAGTGCCGTCTTGCTGTGATATCGAACTGCGTGATTTCTCGATAATTGGATTTGTCCTTATTGTCGCAGGAATAGGATCGCCACGGAAGCAATTCCTCGATGTCGCTGAGTCATTCTGCCAATAGAGTCTCCTTGATCTAGAAACCAGCGCCGTGTCGAGCTGAGTAGGATCGTGTTATGTTTCTTAGGGTTAACACCAGCTAACGTCATGAGAGGCTGTTTTATATTCGTTTGTCCTGATTGGTAATGTTAAGTGAGAATGGGACTTTCTTCTTCAGAATTCATTTTCTCTTTCTGATTCCTTTGCCGCATTGTTTCCAAATATAGTGTGTAATAATAAATAATAAGTAATAATAAGTAACAAAACTTGGCTAAGGTTGAATGTATTAAAACAATGGTTTGGGTGATTTTATGTATGTTATCTAGTGTATTAAAGGGATCCCTATGTGTGCATGTTAAATACGTGTCAGTGTGTTTGAGAGTATGTGTAAAAATATGTGGTGTTGTTTGCAAGGATGAAATAATTGATATTCATGTGTGTGAGAATGTGAATGTAAATGTTTGTTGAAATTCAAAGAGCTCTTCATTCTAAATTAAAATAAAAAGATATGAACAGGTGGTGTAAAAAGTCTTCAGATTAGCGTGATATTATATGAGCACCCCTTTCATTTGAGTACTGGCCAGACTCTGATATAAGGGAGGATTTGAATTAAAAGGAATAAAAATTCAATTGAAGGAGACATTCCTTAAAATAGTAAATGAAGCTGAAGAAAAACAGTGGCTTCCAGTCCAGGTAGTGTTAAAAAAGAGGGAAAAGGGGTTAACTAAGAGAAAACAGACTGCGCTCTTTGGAGTTCACATTCTGAAAAACATGTCATAAACATCTGAAAGATCAGAATGAGAGAATGTGAGATCAAGTGACTTTAGCAGTAGGTTATGAGGACACGAGATCAGTGTATGGAACTGAAGGAGATTGAAAGTATTTTCTCAGTTTGAGATTCTGGGAAAAATGACCTGACAAAGAAGTGGGTTCTTCATTCTAAATATGGGTAGGAATGTGCAAATCTCTTAGAGGGCCTCATAGTAAATAAATACATAAATAAATAAATAAATAAAGGCACATTTTACATTATGGGGCATTCTGATATATTGATTTCTTTCCTCATTTCCTTTGTGTAATATTGACATGTTTGTGTGAAATAGACTGGAATACTGGGATCACAACAAAACTAATGGAAGGTTCACTTTTATATTTTTTGATGCATTAATGAAAAATCGAATGAGACATTTTATTAAGATTCTAAAATACTAAGATCCAAATGTATGTATTTGAATTAAAATAATTTTTCATTATTATGGAATAAATGCAGATAATTTGAATATTATGCCAATATTATTGGGACCAATTTTTGTAATGATTTATTATTGAGTACATTTCCTTTGTAATACATTGATTGACTTTATTTTTATAATAATGACTTGGGACATCGTCTTCAATTGAGTGGAAATTGCAACGGCAGCCAAACTGGAAACAGCTATAAAGGAGGACTTGAACATCGTGCTTATCAAAAACTTTTACTCTGACTGTTGAGAAAAGTCAAGCAAAATGACACCTTTTATTGGCTAACTAAAAAGATTACAATATGCAAGCTTTCGAGGCAACTCAGGCCCCTTCTTCAGGCGAGATGTAATACAGAAACTGAAGATTCCTGTGTTTATATCCACACACTTGGACAAGAAACAACACTGGTAAATTTTTGAATGAAAACTCTTAAATGTAAAAAATTAATAGGTTCATTCAGGCTAAGATTAATTTAACAGGAGATAGAAGAACAATGTCTGGTCAAGATCTTTAGATAAGATAACTGTCCAATAAAGTCCATTGAAGTTTGTGAAGTTTTCAAAACAATGCAGATCTGTAGTCAGGTTGTCTGTCAGTCTGAGAGATGCAAACAGTCTTCATATCTGGCTATAAAACTCTTGTCTCTGTTCAAGCCATGTTGTAATGTATTAAATTTTAACATGAGCTTAACTTCCCATTCTTTTCTCTCTTGCTGTGTTTTGAAGTTGCCCATAAGCACTGTGACTTTAAAGTCCCTCTCACAGTGTCCATGGCTATAATACAGAGATAATACAGAAATAATACAGAAATCCTTCTCAAACCAGCAGACAAAGGGGGTGCTTTAGTCATCATGAACACATCAGACTATATACAGGAGGCACAAAGACAATTGTCCAATACTATGCATTATTATAAACTGCAAGAAGACCCAACAGATCTCTACAAAAGGAACTAAAAAAGATAGTAAGTAGCTTTCCTCTTGACATCAGGGATCAGGTAAACAATTTAATTCCTGAGAACCCCAAAATGGGTTACTTCTACATGCTTCCTAAAATCCACAAAGAAGGGAACCCAGGAAGGCCCATCATCTCAGGAATTGGCTCCCTGACAGAAAAGGTTTCAGGTTGGGTGGAACACATTCTTAAACCTCTCGCCCGCAACACAACCAGCGACATCCAGGACACCACTGACTTCTTAATAAAACTGTCTGCTTTGGGCCCCTTACCTGAGGGAACCTTACTGGCCACAATGGATGTTGAGGCCCTGTATACAAACATCCCCATGATGATGGCATACTGGCATGTGAAACGTACCTCGGACAACATGATTTACCCACAAAGTCAGTAATAGAAATGACAAATTCACTCTGACACATAATCTATTCTCTTTTGGACAAGATTTTACTTGCAACAAATGGGGACTGCAATGGGCTGTCGGTTTGCACCTCACTATGCAAACCTATTTATGGCAAAATTGGAGGAAGATTTCATGTCAATGTGCATCTTAAAACCAATGTTATATCTCCGTTACATAGATGACATCTTCATAATCTGGACTGCCAGTGAGAAGGACCTCCTCCATTTTCATAATGAGTACAATTCTTTTCACCCCAACATAAAGCTGAAGCTGAATTACTCAGAAACAGAAGTCAGCTTCCTCGACACCACAGTTCAACTGAAAAACAACACCCTTGTAACTTCTGTTTTTCACAAACCAACAGACAGACGGACCTACCTAAGAAGTGATAGCTTTCACCCCAAACATATAAAGCGCTCCATTAATTTTAGCCAAGCATTACGGTACAATTGTATTTGCTCAGACCTGACAGACCGGGATCAACAACTGCAGGAGCTCAGACAAGAATTCATCAAACAAGGTTATACCCCCAAAACAACAGACACTCAAATACGAAGAGCTACTGCCATACCCAGAGAGAACCTTCTGGAATATAAAACAAAGACAACAAGAACGCATCCCCTTGTTGTCACCCACAACCCACATCTTGAAACACTTCGAAAAACTATAAAGGAACTTCAGCCAATACTAAACAATGACCAAACACTGAAAAATGTATTTCCTGAACCTCCTCTCCTGGCATACAGACAACCACCAAACCTTCAGCAACTAATTGTCCGAAGCTCCCTAAATGAACCAACAGAAAATGGCGCATCTCCCTGCCTACAGAAAAGATGTAAAACGTGTGCCCACATCTACAATACAGACCGTATAATTATACCAAACTCCCGACTTGAACATCACATAAAGGGATCGTTTCCTGCAGATCATCGAATGTTGTCTACCTAATTCTCTGCATGAAATGTCCTGACACTACACTCTATGTGGGAGAAACTGGACAAACACTCGGCCAGAGAATGAATTTACACAGGTGACACATTAAACATGGCAACACAGATGTTCCTGTAGCGGCCCACTTCAACAGCCATGGACACTGTGAGAGGGACTTTAAAGTCACAGTGCTTATGGGCAACTTCAGAACGCAGCAAGAGAGAAAAGAATGGGAAGTTAAGCTCATGTTAAAATTTAATACATTACAACATGGCTTGAACAGAGACAAGAGTTTTATAGCCAGATATGAAGACTGTTTGCATCTCTCAGACTGACAGACAACCTGACTACAGATCTGCATTGTTTTGAAAAACTTCACAAACTTCAATGGACTTTATTGGACAGTTATCTTATCTAAAGATCTTGACCAGACATTGTTCTTCTATCTCCTGTTAAATTAATCTTAGCCTGAATGAACCTATTAATTTTTTACATTTAAGAGTTTTCATTCAAAAATTTACCAGTGTTGTTTCTTGTCCAAGTGTGTGGATATAAACTCAGGGAACTTCAGTTTCTGTATTACATCTCGCCTGAAGAAGGGGCCTGAGTTGCCTCGAAAGCTTGCATATTGTAATCTTTTTAGTTAGCCAATAAAAGGTGTCATTTTGCTTGGCTTTTCTACGTTCATAATGGCTAACACGGTACAACATCCTAGTACTACTCTGACTGTTTAAAGACAAATTGACTCAGACAAGCACAGACTGGATTGAAATGACCGTTTGTTTCACTGCTAGCAATATTTTTAATAGGGGTACCCCCAACGAAACAGATCTGACATCTTATGACATTGTTTTTTGGATCCATAAGTAGCTGCCAATGAAGAATTAATATGCTGACTATTTAAATGAGCGTTTTGAAGTCTTTACGTCTGCAGGTGAAAGCTGTTTTTTCCTAGTGCATCGTAGAAGACACCATTTGAAGTTGAACCAGAGATTGGGCTGTGATAAAGGTCTGCAGATAAACTAATCATCTGACTCCAAGGAGAACCCAGCCATGCCAGAGAGGGAATCAAGTCATGAATCAGGCCATCGATCAGCTGACTACTGGACAACGCACTTCGATTCCAGTTCCAGATATCATGGATACCTGCTGCCAAGAGCTCAACTGTGCTGGTGATGTTTGATCCCAAAAGATCATCGTGGATTCCGAATCATAGATAACATCTGCCTGCTTTGTTCCTTATTAGAGAAGAAAATCTGTCCCACTTTTACTCTGCAGAGCTCAATGTTCTTGCTGGAGCCTACTTTGACTGTCCACTTGTTTGACAAACAGCAACATCTTTGAAATTAAAAGTATTTGAACTGTGAAGTATGAAAGGTATAGAAGGGAAAGCTAATTATTTGTAAGCAAAGCAGAATATAGGGAGTCCTAAATAATATGTATCTAATGAATGTTTGCAATAATGGGAATACTACGTGATTATTATGAATTCATAGTGGTTAAGAATAGATATTTTTAGATAAATGTTGTGATATGCCTTCTGATATTTAGTATGAGATAATAAGTTACCTTTAAGGACCAATAATGTTGTGATCTGTAAAGTTAATCAGAATTGAGTCTAATCTAACATAAGAGATCTATTAGAGATTGTTAAGTGGTTGTCATTGGAGACATTGCACTACAGTATTACTAGTTAGGGTCAGTCTAGTTTAGATATTCTAGGTTATTGATTGTAGTATTGTAGCAAATAATATAGCGCTTTACATTTAGGTACATTTAATTAACTGATAATAAGAATAATAATAGTAAGCATATGGGATGACACACATAACTAGTATTTTGGAGATAAGGGACACCTACTGTAGGTCAGAACATCCATAACTTCTAGAATAGGATCAAACAGTTTAGGCTAGCATGTTGATGGTGATACAAGACAAATGATTAACATCATGGCTTGATGAGTGTATATGTTATGGAAAAAAAAAAAAAATTTTTTTTTTGGAAAAAACAAAAAATTTTTTTAAAAACGCATGGAAGATAAATTCCCAAAAGGGGACCAGTAATGGAAATAGGAGATAATAGGTTCCATGGAAACTCAGGTCTGGTCAGACAGGAGTAAAAAGGGAGTCAGAGAAGAGGTTGGGAGGAAACCATCCACCCAGTCTTAGACCAATCAAAACAAGCCGAGCTGACACCAAGAGGAATAATGAACAGTAAACCAGGTCAGAATGAGCCAAATATAAGAAATTGTTATAAACTTCAATTTTGTAATATCAGGGCTCAATCTCATTCGCATTAGTTGAGTCCTTGGTTGATTTATTGCAATGAAGCCTTAAAACTCTGTCTTCTTCCGAGTCCTAATAGCCTTTATTTTTAGGTAAAAAGCCTTCTGATGATGAATTTTTCACCCGACCCCTTCTTCGTGTTCTTACCAGTGGTACTTCCTCCCAACACACGCAAAAAAGAAGGACACTGGCAACACCACCTGATAGAACAGACAGCATTTCACTACATGCGCTGAATGATCCGAAGTCTTCAGAGGCTCTGCCTTCCTGTAGAGGACGCCTGTGTTCACAGACCAGTCCAGTCTGTCATCAAGATCGAACCTAATATTATAAGTCTGTACCGCCTGAGATGTTAACAGGATGAAGACGAGCTTATGTCTGGGGAAATCCAGAATCATCTCCCATGGTCTTTTGCTGTTTCAGAACCAGGCAGTTCTTATTGTTCCATGCACTGAAGCCCCAATCAGACCCCCATATCCTCCTTCCGTCCATTCCTTATACACGCCACCATCCCCTGTCATCAGAGTACTTCTGAATGTGGCAAAGTCTGACTTATATTTAAAATCTGCTGTGTATAAAGTGAACAGGAATGGGCCAGGACATCCCCAACGTTACTCACTACTGTCCCAGTAAACGATTCCCCAGTTTGACAAACTGCACTCGTCCAGTCAGGTGATTTATGAATCCACCACCATCCTCTCAGTTTATCTTTAAAGAACCTGGGCCAAATTTTGGGGTTGAATGCACTCAAAAATTAAAAACAATCCTCACATAGCCCCCCAGGATCCAATGCAACGCAGAAGCAGCCACTCCAGGGTCTTCTGATGTTAAGAGATACCGAGGAACATCAGGCCCTAATAGCTTGAGGGCAGGGCAGTTTGAGGTGCAAGTTGTGACAGATAGGGGCTTGTTGTCCCCTTGAACTCTCAGACCAGACGCCAGACAAAAGTCCATATGATGGATTTATTCCCCCAATAAAGTGCACAAGGCACCCTCACTCCACAATACTATAAATATACACAAATCACAATAATCACAATCCTCCAACTCCCAGATGTTGTCATCTTCCTCCCAACTCAGCTCAACAGCTAGGGTTTCCCAGTCCTTTCTAGTCCTTGACCCAGATCAGGTGAAAGCTCCTCTTTTCTTCAGGTACTTTATTTCTTCGCCTGACTGTGAAGTACTTCCGGGCTATACTGAACATACAGGTCCTTGAGCCTCCCTGCAGCGTCCTGGTGGCCTCCATGGTATCCAGCAGGGCTGTAGGAAACTCCAAGGTCCATGATGCCCTGCTGAATTGGGGCATCTCACATTTGGGATGGCTCTACCTGGAGGCTTGGGGTATTGGCCAGGATAAATTGCAGGCATACATCACAAAGTCTACACGGTGGAACTTTATACATGGGGGCAGAGAAAGAAAAGCGGGGCCGTGTGCGAATGGGGAAAAAATGACCGAGCTAAACCGTCAGGTCGATGTTGAACCGACGTCTTACTAAAGGTGAAGCGTTTATGCCATTAAGACCAGTACTCTGTGTGATTGATAAGGAACTTGAACACTGCATTATATACTCATACGTAGATAATGTAATAAAAATATGTTCAGCTGTATTCAGTAGACAAGTAACTCCAGTGTCCCGACTCAAGACGCGCCACTCAGGCACTGAGAAGAGTAAAGACAACGCTAAGAGTGTGAATGATGGTAAAGCAGAAACTGGAACTGAACAGCCACATTAGAGAGCACTGGGAAGCAGCCTCCATTAACAGTTGTGTTCTCTGCTCATTCAGCCTCCATTGAAGTACTCAGGAGGACGAGCTCCGTTGTCTTACTGCAGTTTGGGAGCCCTGAGGTGAAGGCCCAGACTTGACACCCACTTTACTGAGCGTCAGCGTTAGGGTGACAGCACAAGTAACTGGTGGACCACGCACCTCTCCTTCTCGATTACTCACTCATAACGTTGTTAATTCAAATGACTTTATTCGGTGAAAATCAAGGACAGTCACAAAACATTTTATTCCGTGAGCGCGTGGCCCCATTGATTGGCAGTAGCCCTAGACTGGACAGTTTGGCTCTTTGTAATTTTTTTTGTATCCATGGGGGCTATGGGTAACCAACCATGATGCAAAAAATGAGCCACCACTTGGAAAATGAAGTTGGGGTTTGCGGAAGGAGGACATTTGGGCACATGAAGCCAGTGATCTGAAGGGCAATATTCCGCAAGTCAGACTGGCATTGTAGGTCTGGTGTCTCCGCCCTCATGTGACACAACACACACACACCTGATTGGATTAACCTATAATGGGCCCACCCATCATCCTGTATCCTAATTTGTCACAGAGGTGCTGCCCACCCTCCCATCCTGTAAAATGAATTTTGGCCCAACTTAACACAATGAGACCTCATTTGTGGGAACAAGTGACCAGTGGACGGTCCTGGCTCAGCCTGGTCAGATTGTTCTAAAAGAAGTGAAACATTACGCTGAAGTATACCATGTGACGCAAACCCCTGTGTGTAGACCAAAAATTGACAAGCCGAGATCAGTTATCCATTCTATTTGTAGGGTTCATATATTTGTTAATTGAAACAGGAAGTACGCGCAGTTCAAAAAGTTCTACCTCTTTAGCCCATAAGGCATCGAGCAGCCTAAAACAGGACCCTCAACTAACGCTTGGCAAGCAACCCGGGTGTCGGATTGCTGGGGGTATTATTAACCTTCGAGATCACTGCTCTAAGCTGTTTACTGAGAGATAGTCTGAAGGGCAGCAGTTGACACGTGAGTTGACAGAACTGCGACACGCAAAATCGATGAAAATCAATCCGACTCCAAAGGCAAAACAGGCCCTTTTTTTTCTGGTTCCCCCCTTTAATAGCCTTTTTTTTTCCCTCAAGTGCTTTGGGGGGGTTTTTAATGACAAATTTAAGCACGGGGAAACCTTTACTTTGTAATTAACACTTTAAAACCTCTACTGGGGGCTTTTTGGGGCCCTCCCCCCCCGCAAATTAAGCCCCAAAAAGGGGGGGGCCGTTTGGGAATAGGGGGGGGGAAAAAAACCGGGAAAAAAACCCGGGCGGAAAAAGGTTGGGGGGGGGAAAGGGGGGGGAATTTAACAAAAGAGGGGTCTAAACATTGGCCCCCCGTGTGGCAGTAGGGCCCCCCTCAATAACCCCCAAAAACACAACCTTTTGGTACTCAAAAAAATAGCCAACCCCAAAACCCCCCTTTTTTCCTAAATTTTGGGGTTGCCCCCACCGAAAAATTTTTACCCCCTTAAAAAGGACCCGTTTGGGGTCAAGTCCATTGGGGATTTGGGGGGAATTTGGAGGTTTTTAACCCCCCCTTTTTTTTGGGGGGGGTAGGAAATGGCCCCGGGGGGGGTTTTTGTGGGGGCCCTTAAAATGACAGAAAAAAAACAAAAAACACCCCTTTCCCTTGGGGTCATAAAAAAAAGCTATTTACAAAAAAGGGACCCCCCAAAAAAAACTTTCTTTTTCCAAAGGGAAGTTTTTTTTCCCTTTGGAATCTTTTTCTATTTAAACCCCGTAAAAAAAGCCTGGCCCTTTTCAACGAATTAAAAACTTTCTGGGGGTTCCCGGAAATTTTTTGGGGGATTTTGGGCCCCCAGAAAGGGAAACCTTTTTTGCCGTTATTCCCCAAAAAGAACTGGGAAAAAAAAAAAGGGAAAAAAAAGGGTTGAAAAGGGCGGGGGGGCCAAAAGGGAAAGAACCAAAACCCTCAAGACCAAAGGTCCCGGGGAAAAGCCCTCGACCTTTTTAAAAAAAAAACCCCTTTAATCCCCCAAAAAAACCCCAGGGGGTTTTGGGCTTCCCAAAAGCCGTGGCTTTAAAAGAATTTTTCCCAAAACCTTTTTTTAAAAAAGCTGGGGTTTGTGTGTGGGGGCGCTATAAAATACAAAACCAGCAGGCCATCCAAGTATTCTGGGGCTTGGGGGGTCTCTATAAAAAAAACGCTTTTGGTTAGGTAACTGTGGGGATGACAGAATAAGGACTTGTCATTGTTAACCAGCATTTTTTTCCCCTTTTTGTCAATCTTTTTGCAACTCAAATTTTTTGGCTCCTTCCATACCCCCCGAAAAAACGAGCCCCAATCAGACCTTCTACAAAAGAACTTGGGAAAAGCAAACTGTCAGGTGATCAGGATACGGCCTGTCGGGGGTATGTCCTTTTATTGCCCCCTTCGACAGATAACCTTTTTTCCCGTGTTGATTCAGGGAAGGAAGGGTCTGAAAGGAGACAAAAGCGGTGAGAACATCAGTGGTGTGTAACAGAACTGGGGGGGCACAACACAGACAATGGACAAGAACAACGGGCTGCGCTGAAAGTTTTCAAATGTGTCTGATTAAAGAGCTCATCTGATCGACGGGCTGGGAATTAAAAAAAAATTCAAAATTTATAAAAAAGCCTTAAGGTCACCATGAGGTCAGGTTCAAATGGACTGTCACACTGACCGCTGCTTTATTAAATAACCCCTTTTATTTCGGTCCCCCTTTTTTAATATAAAATCAACCCACTGTCACACTTCATCCCTCCTCTAAACCTGGTCCTCGTTCTGCCCTTTCCCCTTCCCAGTCTTTGGTTCTTGCATTTGCAGTGGGCTCCCGTTGGGGTCACCCCCGGGGTCTGCTCTGCATGGAATATAAACGACATGTTGTGTGAATTGTCAAAAAATTTGGACTGCCCTTTGAGATTCATGGACGAAAACAAGGCCATTTTGTCATTATAAAATAACTTTAAAAATAAAAAGGGGCGGGTTCAAAATGTCAGGTTTTCCTTTTGATGTTTTTAGTCAGATCAGGACAAAGAACGAAACATCCTCAATGAAAACCTGCTCAGAGACGCGGGGCCCTTTGGGGTCGGGCTGGACTGCCCCGCAAAAAAAAGACCCCCCAGGGTGACTTGGCTCTGTGAAAGTTCTTGAATGGCCCAACCACAGCCCAGTCTTAACATCCGGAGAACCAAAACTCCGTCTTCTGGTGGTCTCCCAACCGACAAACCTGGGGGGTCTGAGGAGAACAATGGCAGAAACCCCCCTCCCGGTGAAAACCCTCTACAGGGCCCCAAGGGCCCTTTAGTTTTTAAAAGGGCTGTTTACATCCCGATTTTCGTTTTTTTTATCTTAAAAAAGGGAAAAATTTTTCAAAATGGATTTAATTTGTAGATTTAAATAAACAAAAACTAATCCAAAAAAAAAAAAGTAAGGCCCCTACTGTACCCCCAATACCTAAAAAATCAGGGTTTAAATTAGGGGCATTTTTGGAAATCTCTCGGGCCCCGTCCTCGTATTTAAACCTCAACATTTACTTTTTTGGTTTTTCTTTGTTGTTGCTTTGTGTCATCCCGTGCTGAGATCAAAAAACTCTCTGAGGCCTTAAGGAAGGCAGGTGGTGATGAGTTTGGGGAGAAATTTAAAAGGTTCCAAACAAAAAATGCTGAAAAAATCTCTGATGCCAAAATTTTTTTCACAAGACCTCCCCGGGAGCATGTCACTGTTGATTCAAAAGGCCGGAGTCTACCTTGAAAAAACTTCCCTGTCGGCATGGGAGGAGGCCAGGGGAAACCAGAAAAACAAAAAAAATCAAGGAGGAGGCCATTCAGCCCCAATACCCAAAAAAATTTTCCCGTCCCTTTTTAAAAAAAACACCTTTTTGTACTGACATTTAAACTTTTTTTTGAAAAAATTCCCCTTAAAATCCTTAAAAAGGGGCTTTTAAACCTTTTGTCATTTTAAACCCCGGCAACTTAATTTTAAAAAGTGTTTTTTTTTTTTTTTTTTTTTCCCTTTCCCCCGTGTTA
>NW_024381316.1:0-8444 GCF_016835505.1 Polypterus senegalus
TCAGGGAAAATCTTTGTTTGAGCTCCTCTTGTCAGGCAGACACTTTAGGTCAATCTGTGGAGCCAAACAGACTAAAAAATAGTTTTTTCCCATCTGCCATAAACTTTCTGAACTCTAATCTCCTCAGTCTGAGATCATTTTAATTGAACATGTGCAATAAGCTATATTGGTAATGTGCAATATACTAATGTAATACAATGTAATGTAATGTACTATTTATTAACAGGTGCAATAACAATTTACTATCGCTATACTTTGACAGTAATAATTTGCTCTGGTTACTTGATCACTAACACTGAATACGATATATTTGAATTATTTGATTTTCTTTAAATACCTTGGGGCTGCCCACAAAAGTAATTTCTGTGTTACACAATGACAATAAGTGCTTGAACTTGAAGAGGAGAAGAGGAAGGCCAAGAGAAGGTTTGTGGATGTGGTGAGGGGGGACATGCAGGTGATGGGGATAACAGAAAAAGATGCAGGGGACAGAAAGATAGGGAAAAGAAGATGGTCTGCTGTCACCTACCGGGACAGCTGAAAAAAGGGAGAGAAGATACGGGTCTTCCCAGCCCAGCTTTGTTAAACCCTGCTCAAGAAAAATAATCTTGACCCCTCTGCTTTTGACAATTTTAGACCCATTTCAACGTGCCTTTCTTAAGTACAATCCTAGAGAATAAGATCACCTCAGAAAACCCTGCTATTTCTAATACGTTTCAGTCAGGTATTTGACTAAATCACACCCCAAAAACTGCACTCTTAAAGTAGTCAATGACAGAGGTAAATCAGACGAATCCAATCTGTTCTCATCCTCTTAGATCTGAGTGCCGCATTTGATAGCATTGATCACATTGTAATAAGAATATAAGTTTAATATGTCACTGACTCTGTGCAAATCTATCTTATAAATCTGCCTTTTTCTACTCACATGCACAGTTGACATGGAGCCTGATTTGCACAGGGTTCACCACATAGAACTGCTAGGCAAGCATTAGAAGACAAGACAGATAAGGACAACTGCAAAACGGGCAGTCAGACTGGGGACCATTGTATACTACAGTAGTTTTACCTGTCAAAGTCAGCATGAAACTGTATCCTCTTTTTGCCTTGTGTGGTCGACATTTAACATCTTATTAAAAAAAGAACCATCCTCTAACAGGACAATTAAATTCAGGCAGGAGAAAAGCTGTTCATTGTATCTTTTAATTTACTCCTCAGCATAATACCTTGGAGGAGCATTCATCATAAACAGTCTGTCCGCCTGGTCAGAATAATCCGAATGGTCAAAGAAACAAAGGATAGAGGGTTGTTTTATAAACTACTGAATTTACATCTAGTAATAGATATATAAAATAAAAAAAAAAGATATATAAAATATAACTTAAAAATATAAAAATATAAAATATAATATATATAAAATAAAAGTTTTATATGTGGTTCTTATACCTTTTGAGATGAGACACAACCCTTTAAATTTCTGTGCATATAACAATTGTCCATTCTCATTTATAGGACATCCGCTGATCTCTTAAATGTCTCTTAGTCATCCTTAGATAGATAGATAGATAGATAAATGAAAGGCACTATATAATAGATAGATAGATAGGATAATAGATAGATAGATGAAAAGATAGATAGAAAGATAAAAATTTAAGGCACTATATAATTTGATAGATAGATAGATAGATAGATAGATAGATAGATAGATAGATAGATAGAAGGATAATGATAGATATGAAAGGATTAAAAATAGATAGATAGATAGATAGATAGATGAGATAGAATGAATATGAAAGGCACTATATAATAGATAGATAGTAAAAATATTACACTATATGATAGATAGATAGATAGATAGAATGGAAGGAAAAAATAGATAGATAGATAGATAGAAAATAATTAAAATGCCCTTTATGAAATTTAAAATAATAGAAAAGAAATAATAAAAGATAAAAAAATTTTTTATATAAAGACCTTTTTTTTCTTTAACTCCTTACCCCATAGCAAAAATAATATTCAAAAAACAAAATTATATATACAACCCCCACTCTCCCCTTTACCTCCTCCTACTCCATTTAAAACATATTGTGATGCCTCCAATACTTTTCATTCCCAGTTATTTTTTTATTTTCACTCTCCCCGGTCCCCACACATTAAGTTAAGTCCACAAGTCTGTATTTAGTATTCAGTACTCTGTCTAATCCTTCTAAGTTTAACATAACAATCGCTCCCCCGCTATTCTTCTTTGTTATTCCAAATTAATTTTTAGTTGCCCCTCCTCAGTAGCACAGCCCCCCCTTCACTCCCCACATTTTTTCAAATTCTTAAATATTACACATTGTTTTATAATAAGTAAATTCCAGCCTAATTCTTGAAATTACATAAAATTTGAAAATAAACAGTACATCATTGGTAACAAACTACTCTTTTATTATTACGGCTTTTAAAATGGATAATTTTGCCTGCCCAAATAAATAATTTAAAAGTTGAAGTTTTGATTTTGATTTTTGTTGTATTTCATGCCCCAAATAAATTTCTGATCATCAAAGAAACATTAAATTTTTACATATTTTTGAAAGTACATAAACAGAGTTTGCAGTCTCATACAATACAAGTATAAATGATATACAGTCTCTCTCCCCATTTATGGTCAATCACTTTGAATTTTGCTAAAACACTTTAAATAGGATGACCCGTGTCAGATTCTCCATTGGAGATCGCCTGCTCTTTATTATTAGGTGGTTTATAAAATTCTCTCCATGCTGGCCTGACCCCCCGCCTTTACATTTAATTTTTCAGCCCAAAGGGCGTCATGATGGTGTTTTTAGATTTGGAAAATGAAAAACTTTAATGCAGTACACATACATATCTTTTTAGTTAAAGATCGAAAAAACATTTTTTTGTCTATCAACCCTTTAAAAATCAGTCCCCCCTCACACCATTCATGTCAATTTGGTTCCTTTTTCCAAATCAGAAAACAGTCCCCTCCTCCTCCGTCTTTTGGATGTACTGAAGTCGAGTTCCTGATTTTCTCTAAGCCCTAATGAGGTCTTTTTGCCATAAAGGACAGTAAATAACTGACGTTCTTATTGATCTTTATCCCCACCCTTGAAAGCCAACACAGTTGAATCTTTAAAACTCTTGTTGTCTTCCTCCAATATGAGAACAAACCACAATTCCATTTTTAATAAATCTTTACAAAACTAATTTTAAAAGTAGTGGACATGTGAATAAAGAATTAAAATGAGGGGTTCATTGAAAGCGAAGGTGATTTGGAGGGCACTCTCTGAAAAAAAAGGAACCCCAAGTACGTAAAACTCCCTTATAAAATTTGGGAAACGGTGAGATCAAACCTGCTCAAGTCCTGTAATAACTGCACATCAAAACTAAAATTTTTTCAATCTTTGGAAAATGAAAGGCCAGTTTTCCAAATTAAGTTCCAAAGTAAAACAGGCGTTGAAAAAACCATCAACCTGAAACTAGCGGCCTTACAGCAGACATCAATCAGCCCTTGTCCTCCTTCCTCCACCGTAAACTGTGAGCCCTTTCTTGAGCCAGTGCATGCCATTCCAAAAAAAGTCAACTAATAATTTCTGTATGGAGTGTAAGAGGCCTGCTGGCGGGTCAACATCCTCAGTCTGTGCCACAGCATGGAGGCCACAGATTATTAATAATGAGAACTCTTCCTCTAAAAGAGTTTGGTGCAATCCACTGCCATTTCTTTAACCTCAAGTCAATCTGTTGTAAAAGCCCTCCCAGTTGTCCTTTTCAGTTCCTCACCACCCAACCCGAGATAACAAAAGCTTTCCTTTTCCCAGCCCATCCCTGATGGCAAGACTGAGTGGAGGACGATTGCCCAGTCCCTGATAAATATGCATTCCCTTCTCCCAGTTAACTTTAGCAGAAGATGCTCCTTCAAAAGTGTTAAACATTTACATACAGCGGAGACGTCTGCATCAGAATCCACAAACACCACAATGTCATCTGCATAGGCCAGAAATTTAAACGTTAAGTTTTTAGACAGCGGAATTGTGAACCCTTTGAAAGGTGTTTATCAAGCTGCCTAAGAAAGGTTCGATGGAGATGGGATATAATATCTGACTAAGGACACCCTGACGAATCCCCTGGTCACAGCAATGGCGGTTTAAACCCCCATTGATTTTAATACTCCAAACACGTTGGAATACAACAGTTTGATGTACCGTATAAAACGTAAACCAAAACCAAACGCTCTTAAAGTTGTAAATAAATATTTGTGATCGACCGATCAAAAGCCTTTCTTGATCTAACGAAAAAACCCAACATCGATATTGAAAGCTCGATGCAGAAATGATGTCCCTCAGCACAAAAAATAGTCGTGAATTTGTCTTTTCGGACGCAGTAGGACTGGTAGGTTGATGATGCTGCCTCACTTTTCTCAGCCTCGTCGCTAAATCCCTTCGAGATGATTTTATAATCCGACAGAGAAAAGCTCACGGGCCGCCAGTTCTTCAGAAGGCAGAGGTTGCCTTTCTTGGGGACAACTGACGCAGCTCGGGACAGCCCGACCGAAGCTCCCCTGCTTGCAAACTGTCCTGTACCACCTCGAAAAGTCCCAAAACCTATAACGGCCAAAAATGTTTATAGAATTCAACCGGTAAGCCGTCAATTCCCGACGTCTTCCCAGTATTTAGACTCTCGAGTGCAATTGTGAGTTCTTGAAAAGGAGGTCATTGTCCATAAACTCGGGTAAATCATCAGAAATGTGAGGCAGTCCTTGTAGCAAAGTGGCTGAAGAAGAGAAACTGAGCGGGTCCTTTGAAAACAAAGTCTCGTAAAAAGACACAGCAAAGGGCCCGGATGTCCTCAGGCTCTCTCAGCTCTTCTCCAGTGTCTTTTTGGAGGACATGAATAACTTTTCCTTGGGCTTCCTTCTTTTCCAAAGCAAAGAAAAAATTTTGTAGGTTTCATCGAGGTGGTTAAGTTTTTTAAATCGAGAACGTATTAAAGCTCCGTGGCTCAAGTTCCAATAAATCCCGTAGTGTTGTTTTCTTTGTGCTCAGGTTGTTCCAGATCTTCCCGAGCAGCCATTTAGGAGTCTGATGGATCTCGGTGATCTCCTCCTCGAGTTTCTTCATTTTTTAAAAAACAGGCCTTGGTGACGTGTTCAGTGTACTGTTGACAGAACTGACGAATCTGCACCTTGGACACGTCCCACCACTGTCTCAGGGATCCGAACTGCAGCCAGAAGAAATGAAAACATTCCACAAAGTGACTGTCCTGAAGGAGAGTTGTGTTGAAGTGCCAGTAAGATTTATATTTTTGTGGAGATGGGAGGAGAAAAGTAACAGAAACCAGAGAGTGATCGGAAAAAGCGACAGGGTGATAGAGTGTTAGTTAATAAATTGAGGTGCCGTTTTGGACTGTAAAACGATCTAAGCGAGCAAACGAGAGGTGCCCTCTGCTCCTCTGAGCCACGTGAACTGTCTGTCAGCTGGAAAGTGAAGCGCCACACATCGACCAAGTCATAGGTCTCGACGATTTCCTTGAGTTTCTTAACTGACCCCAAGTGCGGCTCGCCCCATTTCTATCCATAAACCAGTCCTCTGTACAATTAAAATCCCCCCCCAACACGACGATCTCATTATTTGTAAATTCATCCAAAACCTTCCTTAATAATTAAAAAAAAAACCACCCTGGCAGTGCCGTTATTGGGGGCATAAACATTAATAAAAACCAACGAGTGGGGGCCCCTCTGCCTTCACAACTAAAGTCTGCCAGCCATAACCTCAGTCACCTTTGTGATTTTTAACAAGGAGGTCTTACTAATCAGCACCGCCACCCCTCGCTCACCTGGTGCCATGACTGGAAAAAAGCCCGTCCCTCCCCCGTCCTGCACCCAGGCAGCTGACTCTGTGGATCTAGTGGGTCTCTTGTAGAAAACTCACATCTAAGTGCTTTTGTTTTAAAAAAATCACAGACCAAGGTCCTCTTTAAATTATTTGACAGCCATTGATATTTAGGGTACCAACATGTAACTCAGCCATATTTACAACACAAAAGAAACACAAAACACACCAGAAAATGAAGAGATTCACTTTCATGACTGCAGTATCCATCAGGACTTATTTTGAAGGATCTTGCGCACTCTGCTCATTACATTTTTTAACCTGGTGGTCTCCTTTTGGTCCAACCCCAAATTAGCTGCATTGCGCTTTATATTTTTGTGAGCTCAAAAGAGTTCAAGGTCTGGAAAAATAATCCTGCACTGAACACCCTCTTTCCTCTAAATATTCCAAGAACTTTCTGATGCTCTTAGTGCTGTAACCCCTTTGGGGTCCCCCAAAAACTGAAAAGGTGTTATCCCGAAATGTGGAGGTATTCTCACCCTTCCCCTCCCCACCTTCACCACTATCTGCAATATCCTTCTTTTTAACTGATACCATTTGTTTTTTGGACCGATTGTCTGACATTAAAATCTTTTTTGCGCCTGTGGTGGACTCCTGCTTCCTTTCTTTCTAGTGGTGATTTGTGAGTCTCCTTTCACTCCTCGACTCCACACTCACATCCATCTTGTCTGCCTCACTCACTGCTGCTCTCCTTACCTTTGACTTCCTTCCTACTGCTGCTGCTGCTTGCATTTTGTTCAGTGCCCAGGTCCAACTCAAGGTTGCCCTCAGTTGTAACTATATTAGGCATGACTACATTTGTCTCATTATTAGTGGACAGTGTTGCACCACTTGGAGACGGATCATCTCCGGCTGTATCATTACAGCCCCCTTCATCCTGAAGCAGGGTGACATTCTCATTACTGCAGACTTCTGCAGCCTGACCAGCAGCCTCCTCGGGTCTCAGCGTCGCCCTTCTAAAAGGACGGGCTCCTTCACCTGGGACACGGGGCTCATCTACAGGTGTATCACCAGCCTCAGCCACACACCTTGTTTTTTTTGTCTTTCTCTGTTTTTAGTGTCTATTGAGAAATCACCTTTGTCAGCAGGCCCCAGTTGCTCCTCAGATTCCTTCTCATCTAATTCACCCCACACTATCAGTCAAGCTCACCTTCTTCAACCCCTCCTCCTCCTCTTCAGACTCGGGCTCACTCTCTCCCACTTTCTTCATCACTTAAATAAACATTTCTCTTTTGCAGTCAATCGCTTATGGCCTGCTCTACCACCTGAAACATTTCATTGATTCTGAACTCACAAACACCACGAAATCCACACCCTCCACTCTGAACTTTAAGGCCACGTTAAGTTCATCTTTTTGGTTTTAAAATCGATATGATAGATAGAAATAGATAGATATTTGCGGCTGGCCCGGCACAGACAGACCGGACATCATATTGTCACCACACACCATTTATTTACGGGAATTATTTACAAAGTTTGTCTCACGGCACCCCAAGTGCCTTCTATTTTGATCTCCCCAACCCAGGCCCACAGTCTTTTGTGCCTTCCGGGCCGCCTCCGTCCTCTCTCTCCAGTTCCGTCTGCTTCCTCCGACTTCACCAATGACTGGAGGAGGCCCCCTCATAAAAGCTCCCGGATGAGCCCCAGGTGTTCCGTCTTTGGCCACGCTGGCGTGGGAAGTGTCGGCTGTCTTCCTGGCAGCTCTCGGTGCCACATAAAGTCTTCCCCGGCACTTCCTGGTGTGGCGGAAGTTGGCCCCGATAATTAGGCACTGGGCCCACGGAGGTCCCTGCAGGCTGGGCTTCCATGCCCTGTCCCCAGGCCCCTGAACCAGGACGACGCCCCTCTGTCTGGAGGAGGCACTCGCCCTCCTCCGTCCTCAAAGGGGTCCCGGGCTCCCGCCCCAGCCGCGGACCGCAGGATAAACGGATGGAGGCCGCCTGGCGGTGACCACAGGCCCCTACAGGGCTGGGCTTCATGCCCTGTACCCCTGGTCCCCAACAGAACCAGGACGGGCGCCCCTGGCGGTGTGGAGGGGGGCACAAGCTTCCCTCGTCCTCCAAGGCGTCCCGGCCGGGCTTCAGCTCTGGCCGGCGCTCATGGGATCAACCGGCATCAGGCCGCCTGGCGCCCAGGCCCTCAGGTAGGGCTTCATGCCCTCGACCCGTGGCTCCCAATAGAACCAGGATGGAGCCCCTCGCGGTCTGGAGGACAAGCCACTCCTCATGTCCTCCTGGGCGTCCCGGGGGCTCCAGCCCCCGGGGGCCCTGTGCCCACCCCCAGCGAGGACACGTGGGTCAAGCGGGAAACCGAAGGGCAGCGTCCCGGTGAGGTCCTACTACCCCCCGGGTCCAACACGGCACCCTGGGACATCCGTCCGGCACCCCGCGGCAAGCACGCCCCTGTGGTCTCGCCCCTCTCGCCGCCCCCGGGCTTGGTTCCCCACCATTGGGATCCTCTGCCTCGTCGTGGGGAGCCTAAAAAAACCAGCCTTTGGGGGCCTGCGGGTCGGGTCCCCCAGGCCGCGGGCTGGGCCGGAAAGGGGGCCCGACCGCC
>NW_024381317.1:0-5973 GCF_016835505.1 Polypterus senegalus
GTCTCAGCACCTTCCTCATGTGACCGCTGCACTACTACAAAGGTTGCTGTGCAACAGACCCAGGTGGGAGGGGCCAGGAGTTAAAGGCAGGAACAGGAGGGGGTGGGGGGGGCAGAACTTCAGCGCAATCCTAACAGTGCCAGTCATTTGCAGGACACACTCATGCACACAGGCCAACTTTATAATGACTAGTTATTCTAACATAAATGCTACAATTAAAACGAAATACAAGAAAAGTAGCAGTGGTAGACACTAAAAGGAGTACTGAGGGATGCTTTTTTAAATAATATTTAGATAGTATTTTAATAATATATATAATTTTTAACTGTTTTCTTTTAATAGTATTTAGAAAGTAGTGTGGCCTGCAGTGGGCACACCAACTCCTCATACCGGACACAAGTAGACCCAGACACAAGTTCAGCAACACACAGGGCTTTTATTCAGTTGCAGGAAACTCTTCCCAACAGTTTTCCTCTCAATAAGCACAGAATAAAGCACAATACAGTAATAAAGCAGCACACAGCACTCTGTCTTTGTCTTCTCTGACTCTGTCTCTTCTTCTCTCATTCTCTCTTTCTGCCTCCACTACTTCTCCAGCAAGCTTCGTCCCCTTCCTCCTGATTCTGACTTCTGGAGCAGTGGCTTCTGGCTCCTTTTATCCTGGACCCAGCAGTACTTCCGGGGGCTCGTTAGCATGGTCTTCTGGGTGAGGTGGAAGCCTGATAAAGCAGGGCTCTGCAACCCCTGCAACACCCTGCAACTCAAAGGGCTTAGCCTCCAAACTCCAACTGCCAGGATGCCCTCTGGGAATCTACAGTGCTACTGCAATCCAAGGAGGCTGCCATCTAGCAATGCCTTGTACACGCTCTCTTCACCTGTCCTTCCTTTAAGAAGACATCCCGGTCAGGTAAGGACCCTGGCTGTCCACCACAGTAGGTATTGTGTATTTAAGTTGATTGTGAGTGGAACCCCAAGAGGTGGGGCAACATGACATTAGTTCTGAGTAACCACCTTCCATCTTTATATTTAGGTGGGAGAGATTTCTTCAGAGTGTCATTGGAGTTTTATGGCAGTTTTTTGTTAGAGAAAACGGGATTGGGAGATAGCATGTAGAAGAATACATCCAGCTGTCATAAGGAGGAAGACAATTAAATAACAAAGCTAAGGATGTGTAGCCAGCATCATATTCAGAAGATCAAGTGTGCAATAAGTGGTCTGTGGCATTGGCATTTAAAAATACTGTATAATCGTGCCTGAGAGTGTGCGGGGTCAGAACGGGGGGCAAGTGTGTGTAAGACCGTGCCACTCCGAGGATGGTTGGGGCACCTGGCTGATTGTGCATACACATGCGAGTGCAAATATTAGTCATGTGCCTCATTCTTACCTCAGAGGGAGCAGCGCATTGCTCCTGGCCCCATGTAAAGAGGAGACTGCATGGCAGACAGGAAAGAAGAGAGAGGAGAAAATGAAAAGAGAGATAGAAGTTAAAGGATGGAGAGAAGGGCAGGAGCGAGAGAGAGAGACAAGATAGGGCTGAAGGTCATAGGATGGAGCGCGTGGTGCTGAGCAGTTAGGGAGCAGGTTCAACCAATGGTACTCTTGCATGGCCGGGGAATGGCAGCAGGAGTCGAAGGGAGCTGGGCTCGGAGCAGGCCCGTGGAATGTCATGGGATTGCGCAGGGACACGGGCCAGGATCAAAGGGTTGTTTGCGCCTACTGGCTGACGTTTCCTCACACTGCGAGATCCAAATAGGGTAAGCCAGGAAGACATCAGATATTAGAGGGCTTTTGAATTTTAAAGGACTGCTTCACTGCTGGATTTCAGCTTAGTTTTTAATGGAGTATTTATTGAATATTGAATTTTTATTTATTGGGGACAATGTTATGCACTGCACTTCCGACACTGCTTTTTGATTGGTTTTAAATAAAAGCATTGTCATTTTTGCACCTACCCCTTGGCTGGATGTCTGCGATCTCATTTGCGTGGCTCATCTCGGTAAATGACTATCAATGTGCCAGGATGGAAAAGCTCCCAAAAGCAACAGGGAAGCATGGAGCTGACCTGGACCATCACAGAGTGATAAGTCGTACACCAAGAAACACAAGACAGAAATAAAATGTCATAACCAGCAGAATCAAAAACTAATAATAGGAAATGACAAAAATATTTTTCTTTCTGGAATTCAGTGTTGGAAGATTTAGGTACACATGGTGATGTGTGACTTCCATAAGCCGCCCTCTCAGCAACGTGGTCTCACATCATAATAAGAAGTCTCCAACATGGCAGTGTCACAGAGAAAACAAGATGGTGCTGTTGAAGAATATGCCTCATTTTAAACAACATCAAAACACAATAAAGAAAAAGATTAATACAATTGCTAGATTCCTTCACCTCAGAAACCCCCTAAATGCCATATTACAACAGTGAGTATTGTTCTCATTTGTGGATATTTTTGCTTCTGTTTTTGAGATTGCTAATTACTGGATGGAATGGAATGGACTTGTTTGAATTAGGTTGCATTTTTGCCTTATTTATGCATTTTCCTTTGTTTTGCCATATTTTGTGCTCCTGTTTGTTCATATAAATATATTCTTCATTTATAAAGACTCTGTGGTTGCCTTTGTGATCTCAAGCCAGAACTTTACAGTCATTCTCTCTCTTTGGTATGTGGACATTTAAAACTATTCTTGAACCTTTTAAGCATGAATCCCTTTTGTGTCTATGCAGACCTTGAAGTCTGCCTGTTGAGTTTGGGGTCAGGCTACATGGAGTGAGCCTGTTTCTGAGGCTGACCAGTGAGCTCTTCATCAAGTGTTTGGGTAATTTTGAGACCTATTACCCCCTTTTGACTATTTTGTGCTGCAGCTTCACTACAGGTATAGCTTTTAAGGCAAAGGGTCTAGAACAGGGCTATTCAATTACAAATTCAGTTGGGCCAGATTGTCAAACCAAGAAGGTTAGCTGGGCCAGTCATTTTAGCGGCAATGCAGCTCGTAATGACAAATTTTAAAACCAACACAAACAAATTTATTGAAAAACATAACGTTTATTCGTTGTTTCTCTTTTAACTTTGGTCAGTTTGCAGAGCAAAGGTGCATACAAAAGAGCTGAATTAACAGAATCTGAGGTAGCCCTGAGGTATTTTTTCCACTTACAAAAGAAAAAAAAACTGACCTAGGCTACATATCTGACCTATCTGATCACAAAGTGCATAAAACAAAATAGTGCACTATAGTAGGCTATTAGAAATAACATTGTTTCCTTTTGAAACAAAATAAACAACTTGCACACACTTGACCCAGGAACATCTCAAAGTGCATAAAATAAAAAGTGCACAGTATTCACAACTATAACAACACTGAGGAACATATTTTAAATCACCATGTGTGATTAGGCATGCCTCTGTTACGCATCCACATTATGTGATGTATTGTAGGCTACAGTTCCCCTGTTTGACTTACTGGGAGAAGTGACATTTTTGTTTTGAACGAGAGCAGTGACTTTAGACTCGTAAGTTGTCAATGCAATTCAAGGCATTGGTGGAAGTATGGTCAGTCAGGGAGCAACAGAGTTGCTTTTATGAGTTCATGTGTGGAAAAACTTGACTCGCATGTATATGTTGATCCAAACATACTGAGCATGACGATCGCTACTTTCTTAATGTTAGGGAACTGATGTGTGTTGACATCAGTCCAAAACAATGCAGGCCCGTTAGTGGAAAGCTCCTGTGCCATGGTTACAGATGACTGCATGTCAACAAGTTCGAGTGTGAATTTCCCCTCGTCAATGGAAGGGGACCATTTTTTAGCCCTTCTATTGCAACAGTGAACGGGTCTCTGACAAAACGGCCAACTCTGTGGGCAGATCAAGTCCATCAATCGACCAGCAAAGTTATTTTCAACATCGCATATGAAACCTGTCATCACATCCGTGACTTGTCGGGGATGAGATGCATTTGCGGAGTGTCGGAAAATGCAACATTCAACCTGTGCTCAAATCATTTGCGAAAAGGTCCAGTTTAACTTGGAATGCGCGCATCTGTTCCACAAGGTCGATGACAGTTTTGTCTCTGCCTTGTAGTCCCAAATTGAGATCGTTCAGTTGTTTGAATATGTCGCTCAGAAAGCAGGCATCGGCCATTAAGTTGTCGTCCCGTATGCGACTCAAGTGCGTTCTGCCTTTTTGCTTGCTGCCCCGGAGGTAAGTTATGGTCTCTTCTCTGGAGACGCAGAACGCTCCAGTGCTTTGCCTTTGGACAGCCACCTCACGTCATTATGCAAAGAAGGTCGTAGTGCTCAGCAGACATTTCTGACAGCAGCATGCGGAATAAGCGGTGTTGGAGGCTTGATGTGGAGCGAATAAAATTACGTATAGTCATAACGCTGTCCATTGTCGTTCTGAGCGCCCCGCTTAGTTTTGCGCACAACACCGCCTGATGCACAATGCAGCGTAAGGAGATCAACTGAGGTGCAACAGCGGACCAACGTGCTGCCAAACCATTCACTTTCCCTGTCATGGACGGAGCCCCATCTGTCACAAGCATGCACCCGCTTCATATCCCGACCACTGTCTTTTAAAAAAACGGAAATTTTCCCAAAGACTATATACGCCAGTTGTGTGTCCTTCTAACGGCAGTAGCCGAGCAGCTCCTCTCGGAAGCATTTGCCATCAAAAAAACGGACATATGTGCACAACTGAGCAGTATCAGTTTTGTCTGTGGACTCATCTACTGCTATAGACATAGTATCAGCTTTCATCAGGTCTCTAACAGCGTTTCATACACATCTGCAGCAAGAATTTCAACCCTACGAATGTTTGAAGTATCTGACAGGGTCGTTTTTTATAGCAGATACCACGCTCATTTTAATTTTATCGTCATTTATCACCTCATCCACAACAGCCAGCATACAGTCCTTCACGGTTTCAGAGTCTGTGAATGGCCTTTTCTTTTTTGCCAGTATCCAGGAAACACGAAGGGATGCTGCAGTAGCTCTCTCTTGGGCTGTGAATGACCGCACCATGGTAGTACTGCTCCGGTTGTAAGATGCAATCAAACTCTGCACTTTTGCAGCCCTCTCTTGAGAACCCTCTGGAAAATTGGTGCGAAAAGTGTGGTGTTTCTCAACATGATGCCTCCGCACATTGTAATCTTTAAATACTCCAAGCACTCATTACAAATTAAACACATCGGTTTGGGGTTTGGATGTGGCGGTAAAATAAACAAGTATTGGTCAGTCCCGGCAGGGTTAAGCGTATGGTTTTCATTGGCAATTTACGTTTCAGTGTTGAGAAAGACATATTGATAGTAATCTAAGCTACTACTGTACGCTCTGCATTGTTTGCGTGTTTTCAGGCTACGTAATTTACGTAGGAATGCGCGTTTTTGGCGGGACCATAGACATAATAAATACTTTATATTTATATTAATATACAGTACTATATAGTTATATTAATATAATATATATATATTAAATAACAATTTATGAATAATATATATTAATTTATTATCTATGGGTGGAACCACGGGCCGGGTCACTCGGAGGTTGATTCTGGGCGCATGTGTTGAGGCGCCAATTGAATAACCCTGGTCTAGAACATGGTGTAGTAGTGACTATATTATCATATTTAAAGGAAATAGCTATACCTGATATACAGTATTAAATAATGCACAGTGAATTGAATTTACATAATGCTTATCATTATTTTAAATTATTCTACAGCATTATAAGAAAAATTGTTCATTTGACAAACCTAATGAAGCACTAGGGTGGGGCAGGTAGCTCTGATATTCGTTAACAAAGTAAGATTATGAAAATAAGTCAACCAAGTTTATTTTTAATACACTGGTAGGGTTCCTTGTCCTTGCCTGTGGCAGCTGCCATGCATGGGCATTTGGGGGTCCCTGATAAGCTCAGCTGAGGTAAGCACTACTAATCTAGGATGAGAGGGATGCTGTTGCTAATTTTTTGCTA